>NW_005324355.1:0-1506 GCF_000412655.1 Myotis brandtii | reverse complement strand
TCATAGACTGCTTGAAAGGATTAAACAGGTTAAAATATAAGATGTGTGTCTGACACATAGTAAATGCTATGTAAATGCTTATTATTATATAGCTTTAAATTCAGTTCTATGTTTTTCCTTAACGTACTCTGAGTTTTCCCTGGATCTTGACCTGTATCTCGCACATTCTGTGTGCTGACAGTTAGTTAAATAAAAGCACAGCTTTATTAAGAAAGAGCAACATCTATGGCACTAATTGAAAGCATTTTAGAATCCTGCAATGTCAGGAGTTACTAGAGAAACTTTCTTTAATTATCACAAGTATTCTTTTTCTCATCCAAGTTCAGGAATGAAACCTCCAGTTGCAGAAATCTAACTTCCTTACACAGATGTGTTTCCCCCTAAACTGTTCCTTGTGAGTGAAGTTATGGGATCCTACCTTTCCCCACCTCTGCTTCAGGTCAGCACTTAGTTTATGTCTAGATGTCCAACATCAGGTTGCTAGACTAGCTGTACATTTCACTAACAGGGTGTATTCCAGAGACTTCCTACAGGAACACCTACCACGGCACATTAGCTAATGAGTTTTCTGTGAGACCCTTTAATACCTCTGCTGCACCTCTGAGTGTCTTTAAATATATTTGCATTATGAAAAACACTTTCTGTGCATTCTCTCACAGGATATAGGCAAAAATAGGCCTTTGAAGAACAAAAGTCTAAGGGAGAAACTTTCAAAATAAAAACAAGCTCTTAAGGAATACTGGGGAGAGTTCAATTCCATTACTTAAGTGTTGTTGTTTTTTGTAGGACATATCACCGCCAAGATATGAAATAACCAGGAGGACTACTACAGAGGTGATGATAAACTTTTCCAGTAATAGCCACGAATAATATAATTTCCTTCCAAACCAAACTTTGCAATATTTTTAAAGGGAGGCCTGGTAACACTGCAATATCTAGAAGAAAATAAAAAGGGAGGGAGGCATCCTCCCTAGCGACTGATTACACCCTAGAGACCAGAAAAGAGTGAAAACTATCAGCATAGGCAGTTCAAGGTGAGATGTTTCAGATGTGGAAGGAATGTTGGGGTGTCTGGTGAAGGAAACACACTAAAAGAGTGATATGTTATTGGACCTTTAAAAAGTAATGTATCTTCTTACGTTCTTTTGGCTAAAATAAGAAAGACAAATATAAAAGAATAAAAAGATGTTAATTCAAGATGATAATTTGGGATTAGAATCACGAGACATTTTCAAGGTGAAAAGTATGAAAACAGTTGCTTTTACACTAAAACTAAACATTCTTGCAATGCAAGAGTGCACGTCAACAGAACTGATAACATTTATGTTCGTATATTAATTGGCATTTTTGAATTATTTTATGCTGATTTCTGCTTCCAAAGTGCAGTTAAAATAATGATATCGGACTCAGCTTTGAACATTTGAAGTCTTATCATCAATAAATGATAGTTAAACTTTCCAAAGGCTTTGTATCCACGTTATTTGTTGGGGGGGGGGGGGGAATTTA
>NW_005324354.1:0-1506 GCF_000412655.1 Myotis brandtii | reverse complement strand
TTTTTTTTTCAAAGAGAAGATGAATTTCAAGTACAGAGATATTTTTAACTAACAGATTCTACCATACATCTATGTTTATTAAAAATAATGTATTGATTTTATTCTTTTATATTTGACATATTACTGGTGTACTTAAGTTTGACCACTTGAGTGGTTTGTCCAAATTATTAGAAGAAATTTGTACAGATTCTTGACAGATTTTGCAAGTATTTTTGGCTTTACCCACTTAGAGCTGAGGCATTTAATCATGTCTGTCTAGTGCCAGTGAAGGGAAAACAGGATACTACATAGACCTCAAAAACTGGAGTTTATGTATTATTTATTTGATTTGCTTCACCTTTCCAGGTAGGACAGCTTTCTTTCTTATGCTGGTCTTCCAAAGAATTCTGGGCAATTCACAAGGGCAGGATAGTGTCAAACACTCACCTCTATTGCATTTTCCTTTTTTGTTTTAATCCTCACCCGAGGGCATGCTTACAGAGAGGAAGGGGGCCAGAGAGAAATGTTCTTTATTATAGCAGGTATATAGTGTGACATTTGCCCTCGTATTTAGAGTTATAGCACTCTTCAGGTGTATGAAGGACAGTTACTCTAGTTTTCTGGCCTGGTTCTGCTTCTTCTGTTTAGTTTCACCATTGAGCTCCTCCAAAAAATGGGCGAGTGTCACGAATAGGAAACCAAACTCAGTTGAATGAAGCAAGTGTGAAATGTCATGCAAATAATAGTGCTGCACAATGCATATGTATATCAAATCATCACACTGTGCACTCTAAATATTCAAGTATACCTAGTAAAGCTAGAATAAAATAAGAGGTGAAGGGCCATTGCATTTGCAATGTGCTCTCAGTTGATTTAGAAAAAACTAAGTGTTTCTGTGTGTGTGTATGAAGGAGTGCTTTATAGTGTTCCTACAACTCATACATTTTTACAATTATTTCAAAATAAATTTTTTTAAAAAAAAACATGGAGCTGCAGATGCTGCCCAAAGTTGTCAAGTGAGGGAATGACCCACGTGGGAACATGCCAAGGGACAAGGACCTTTGCTACTCAGTCAGGCTGTCCCTGCATCCTCAAAAGCACCCAGTGGGCCAAGGTGAGGACATCAGGGACCTAAGGCTCAGGGTGTGCCCCACCAGAGCCCTCGGAGTCAGCATTAAAAGCCCAAAACAGTGATGTTTACATATGTTAAAATTACTGAATATTTAAGAAATTAGCAACATTGTATTACTTCTTTAGAGAGAAGTTTCTAAGATCATAGAGTTGAGACTCTTGGTAGCACTGCAAATATGTGTGAGATTCTGCTCACACCCCTGTTCGTTTATTGATTTGTGTTTTCCATAGTCCTTGTCACTATCTGAAATTAACTGGCATTTGTTTCTCATTTCCTTACTAAAATGCTAGCTCTCTGAGAACGGGCGCTTTATGTCTCATTTACTGTCATATCTGTGCATAGGACAGTGCTTATCCAATGGTAGGTGTTGTCACCACCTGTGGATTGAATGCGCA
>NW_005324353.1:0-1505 GCF_000412655.1 Myotis brandtii | reverse complement strand
CTCCAACTGGACCTGTTGGAGCTTGCTATGTGACCCTCAGATTTTGAGTGGAGAGTGGACTGAGTCTGACTCTCATCTGAGAAACCTAATAGATCAGAGACTGTGCTGCTGGCTACTCTAATGGACAGGTGACCATGTTAGGATTAGTCCAAACTCCCAGAGTTTGTTAGCAAAAAGGATGTGTGAGAAAATGGGCCACAGGCACAAAGAAGCTGTTTCATAACAGCATCAGTCAAGTAAGGATTATCTGACCCCATTTCCTCCCCTCCATTGTTATGCTCCACAATTAGAGAGTCAGAACAACAGCTAACCAACGCAAGAGAAGGTCAATAACCACACTCTTTCTCATACCGTAAGCTTTCACCGAGGGAAGGGAAGAAGATGTAAGCCAAATTGAGATTACAATGACTAAAGCAGTTTATTACCTGAGAATGGCAAGAAAGGTCATAGGACTGCCACAGTGTTCAGGCAGAAGTTAGGGGAAGGATGACTTCCACTAAGTAGATTTAAAGAGACTGCAGGAGACAAAAATAAAGATGATTTTAGGAATACACTCTATGAGCCCTACAAGTTCATTGTGTTGGCAAAAACTCTCTCTCCTTGGCAGAAGGTAAGCCCAGAGAGAGCAGAATCCTTGAGTATCTTATTCACTGCTGTTTCCGCAGCTGCTGTGTTTGCCTGTGCAGATTATGCACTGCACAATGGCACCACATCCAAGAGGATGGGAAACAATTCACAGACATCATCGATTTGCAAGTTAACTACCAAACTTATCCAACAAAGACAGTATAATACCTTTTCTAAATAAATCAGGATATTATGACAATTTTCCAAGAGACATAAAAGATCCTGAGATAGTTAGTTCTCACAAAATACTTCCCAGGCTACATTCAGGGCCTGACCATCCCCTGGCATATAGTGGGCATTCAATGAATATTCGTGAATGAATAAATTGGGATCTTCTATCAATGCTTCTAGTAACCTATATTGAAGTGATGACTAATATTTTAAAGGAAAGTCCCAAAATGATTACATAATGAGAGACTTTGCAAAATGGCTAGTTACAGAATTAACATACATTTATATAACCAGACAGAAGATATAAAAGAAGAAAAGAGCCTACTTACAATAACAAAAAATATGAAATATTTAAGGATAAACGTAACAATATATGCTTAATCTATGTGAACAAAAAACTTTAAAATGCCACTAAAAAGAGTTGAACAAATAGAGAAAAGAAGACATGTCAAACAGTAGGCCTTGTTGTTAAGTGCATCTGAGAGCCTGGGGACCCCATAACTGGAAGGAGGTAGGATGTTTAAAATCCTGCTAATAAGTGGTTGATAAAAGAACAAGTAAATGTTTTATTTCTATCATTGTACCCTTTATTTTAAATTGTGTGCCAGACAAATCTAGGGGATTATCAATAGCATTAACTTTTTCCCTTCTGCAGTTGGGTATTTGCCTAGGTTCACTCAAGAGTTATATACATAACTAGAGGCCCG
>NW_005324352.1:0-1505 GCF_000412655.1 Myotis brandtii | reverse complement strand
GAGTCATCGGCTGTGGACTTCTTAGAAACAGGCGGGTCTTCCAGGCAAGACTGGCTTTCAGCCCAGAGGTCAAGGAATAATGCGTCCGACCTCATGTGCGCCCAGGAATGAATGTCGCTGCTATACCACTGACTCATCCCCAAGGCCAGCCTGTCTCAGAGGGGCTGGGAGGCCAATGGGATCCTCCTGCCTCGCAGTCATCAGACTCAGATTTAGACTTTCAGCATTCCCCCAAATGAGGTTACACACACTATCGCAGATTCATGACAGGATTGAAAAATGTTGTGAAAATGAAACATGTCTCATCGCCATGCCACGGTGCTTCTACGGCATGGCGGATTGATATTTTTAATCAATTTGGCAAAATATATTGTGAATCTGATGGCAGTGCATTTATTAATTTACTTGATGCCTCTCATGTCTGTGAATATCCAAGCTCTTAGACGTATATTTAAGTCACAGTGATACTTTAAAAGCCCAAAGATGACCATTCACATAAGCCCCTTTGGTGGCCTCCCACTGTTCCTTGAATGCCCAATGTCTAGACACTGCTCTGTCTTTCAGATTCATTTCATGGTAGCCTTCCTCCTCCTCCTTCTCATTCCAGCCACACTGTTTGTCTTTCCGTTACTTTCGTGCTACACTTTCTGTCCCTTGGGCTTTGCATATGCTATTTCCTCCCTGGAATCTTCTTCCCACCCCCTTCACTGGACAGCTGGTGTTGTCCTTCAGGTCTCAGCTTTAAATCTGTTTCAAACCCCCTGAACATTCTCAGCTCCTAGACTGGCTCACACCTTCTGTGATCAGCCACGTGGCCGCTCTACCATAACCACCATCACATGTTCTTGAAATTATTCACTTGTATATCTCCCCTGTAAGACTGCAAATTCTACAAGGGCAGGAATTGTTTTGTCTCCTTCAAACCTGTGCTATCACTCTGCACATTGTTCAAGAATTATTTGTTGCATAAAAACCCTATGATCAAAGTTTTTTGTTTTTCTCTCTAGAAAAGGCAATTACATGGCTTCTGTTTGTTTGAATGTACTTACTGGTGACCTCTGAATATAGAGGAAATGGAATTCTCTGTGCTTTTATACATACAGACATATAAAAGTTGCCGAAGAGATAGGTAAATTAGTAAAGTGTACCTGTGCAGACATGCCAGTTTTCAGGTGAATGCTCTGAGTACTTCATGTTATAACAGGGCACTGTGGTGCATAAAAAGAGTATTATTACTGCAGAGAAACGTACCGTTCAGCTTTAAAGATTAGTGTTTGTGAATGAGCACACATTTTTATTACTCTTTCTCTCATGGCTTTGGGCATGTTGAAAGACTTGATTGAAAACACCATTTAAGCCAGAGGTCACTGACTCCAAAGCCCACAGGGACAAGCATTCATGTAAATGAATAGGGCTGGGTGAGGGCTGGGGCAAACTGGGTCCCACCAGGGCTAATTGTTTCCATGTGGAAAGTGAGTCAGCATTAACAGGTTTTCTGATTTTTT
>NW_005324351.1:0-1505 GCF_000412655.1 Myotis brandtii | reverse complement strand
TGTTCTTGGTTTAAGAGAAGGGGACTAGGACATCGTATCAAATGACTTCACTTCTCATTCCAGTAATAGTCATTACCAACATGATTTTAGGTAAATCTCTCTCCGTTACTTTCCTCGTCTGTACCGTAATGGCAACTTTGGCTCCATTGGGCAAATCCTGACATGTAGTTGGCTCAGGAATGTGATTTTACTCTAAATTTAGGGAAAAGTAATAGCAATAAATAATTCTATGGCACGTTTCCAAGTAAACCTCACAGTCTACTGAGAAGCAGGTAGAGCAGTTATTTCTATTTGGGTTCGACAGGGATGACCCGGATGTCAGAAAGGTGGTTTGCACAGTGTCTACAGGAAGCCTGGACTTGAACCCACTGTCCCAAGATGAACCCAGAACGCAGCCACACCTCCACTTCCTGGTTAAATGGATGTACAAGGCTGTTAATGGGGTTCCGTACATCATCCTACATCTAAATGATTCACCTATTCTCTACTCTGTCCACTAAAAGACGGGGCGTGGTCAGTTTCGGTGCAGAGCCGCTCTGTTTAAGCCACCCGGCCATAGAGACACTTTCAGTCTCTGAAGAGCGGGGTAAATATTCACGTGTGATCTCAGGAGACCCCAGGCAATCAGTCTTCCAAATAAAAATGCAAATGCTGACATGTCCCTTCAATAGTGTCTCTATGGCTGGCAGCTTAGACAAAGTATTAATCCTCTCATCTCCAGAGTCAACCGGTGATTGCACCTCATACTCAGCGTGCATTCCATGTGAGGGATCGGGGGGCAAGCAAGTTAAAGACGCATCTACGTTCTCATCCTTGTGACCACAGCCAAGTCACTGGAGCTAATTCTGTCACTGTGAATGTCTGATCCTGAGGGAAACCCTGCCGTTCTGATTGGTCAGTCCAGACCGAGGCTGATCTTATTCTTCTTAGCAACTGACAACTCACCCTTTGTCCTCTGTGCTTTCCTGATGTCCACACGATGTGTCTGTGTGTAACTACCTACACTCTCTAGAATGTTCTTTCTCTCAAAGCCCTTGGTCAAAATACCCAAATGCTCACTCCAGCTTTACTGCTGAGTAACAAATGCCCATCTCAACAATGGCCTCTGGATCCAGGGTTATCCTATTTTTACCCCGTCACCTTGAGCACACTTCTCTATACACAATCACAAGATCTGCTTCTTTGATGTTTGGTAAAATTTCCCCCAACTTTATTGAGGTTAACTGACAAATAAAAACTGTACATACTTAACATGTACAACATGAGGCTTTGATATTCCTCTACACTGCAACACGACTACCACGATGAAGCTAATTAACACATTCATCGTCGGGCACAGGTATGTTTGTGTCCACTCCCAGTAATTCTAACTTTGCAACACAGTGTTATTAACTCTAGTCACCAGGCTGTACATTACATCTGCAGAATATATACATATTATATCTGAACTGTGTACACTTTTGCCAAAGCCTCCGGTGATTAATCGCTATTACAAAAAAAAAAAA
>NW_005324350.1:0-1505 GCF_000412655.1 Myotis brandtii | reverse complement strand
ATATATAGTTTGAAGGTGAAAAATTCATTATAACGTGACTGCAGTGTTTAGATAATATTGATCTTTAATAACCCTTTGCTGATTGATTTCCCTGTAAATTACATGTAGTACTGAATATGTGTTGTATCTAGTATTTCTAGAATGTCTGTTCTTACAAGGGTCACAGAAACTATTACTGGAAAAGGTAAACACTGAAATTACATTATATGAGATATGTGGAATAATTGTAAAGGTAAAAACAAGAGTTAGCATAAAGCACTGACTATATACCATGATTCCTAATGCAGTATTACCCTAGAAACTCATTCTTCTAAATATTCTATTACTATGATAATGAAAGAAATGCATTTTCCTAATATTTAAGTCATATCTAACATTTTTCTTTGCTATATTAAAATCTTCACTATTTATCATATTTATGTCACCAAATTTCCCATATTTATGTAGATCTTCTTAGAGCTACCTCCAGCACCCTGACTGTGCATTGTAATCTGGGAATCATGGACCATGATACCTAAAGTTACCAGAATATGTGAAATTCATGCAAAGTAGGCTGATTTCACCACCATATATCTGTTAAAAGTCAATGAGAATAATATATATTTTCCTTATGTTGTTTGGGATTAATTTTCTCCTGTTCTGAATTTCCATGACACTCTCCTTTTCATATGCTTAAATAGTATCATAGGGTTTTGTCTAATATGTAACTTTTTCATTAGTAATTTTCAAGCATATACTTTTCAAACTCAGTATTTCAATTGAGTCTTTTTGCTCACTATAGCTAAGTTTACGCAGATATAATGTAAGGCATAACTTATCCACTTTGGTTTTGCTAAATGAGTGCACCAAGTTAAAATAAAACACACACACTGTATGGATAATGGACTTCATTTTTATGATGGAAAATCTCCATGCCTGTTTTATAAGCTGGACACCTCTAGAGGGACACCAGCTCTGTTAGTAACTCAAGAAATAATTACCACTTTGACAACACTTCTGAGAATGAAAGGTCAGATCCTTTATCTCAAGTTGAGGGTGAATCATCACTGTTATCTTTTTGCTTTTAGATTTGCAAAGTGAATGATTTACTACTGAGCGTCAGTTATATTTCTTCATCTTTCTCTTCTTGCTTTCAGCTCCCTGTGAAGGCAACATGTTCTTCTGCCACAGTAACATGTGTATCAACAACACCCTGGTGTGCAATGGGCTCCAGAACTGTGTGTATCCTTGGGATGAAAACCACTGCAAAGGTAATGATTTGCAGACTCCCCACTTCTGGAATGGGAAGGATACAAATGCCAATGTTCTATGTATCAGACCATCGTAAAGACAGAGTGTAGAGAGGCTTTTATGAATTTTGGGTGTCCTCTAATCCATTGGGAAGCCTTGTTCTTTGCCATTTCAGGTACTTTCACCAGAAGTTTCATTAACACACAGTGGACTCTCCAGAGCCCTTGAATGCTCATGGAGGTGTCTTCATAGGAGAGCCTGCAAGGACATGGAAA
>NW_005324349.1:0-1505 GCF_000412655.1 Myotis brandtii | reverse complement strand
CCCCAGCCCCTCCCCGGGGGCCCCAGCCCTTCCCCGGGGACCCCAGCCCCTCCCCGGGGGCCCCAGCCCAGGCTGTCTGCAGCGGCAGGAACAGAGGCATGCCCCGCCAAGTCCGACCACAGACGCTGTCCTTGGAAACCGGAAATCCCACGTGCCTCTTCCTAGACGACAAAAGGAAGCAGCGCTCAGGGTGAGGAGGACTGGAAACCTGGGAGGAAGTGAGTCAGTGTGGGGGCAGGGAAAGGGGGGGCGAGAGGAGACGGAGCCACGTCACACGGACACAGCCCAAGCGTCCAGCAGCAACGAGAGGACGCTCCGTCAGCAGTTTTCAAGACCCCAGCCTGTGGCGGAGGGAAAGGAGAATTCTGTCCAAGGAAAACACCGTGGAGGCTGGCGTGGGGCCCGCACGTGGTTCATGCCCGCGGCGGACTGGACGTGGTTCCCTCCGTCTCCCAAAGCCCCGTGTCCCCGGGTGGCCAGGGCAGGCGGTGGAGAAGGCTGGGGGACCGTCACATGCAGCGGCGGGCGCTGGGGAGCCACGTGGTCCTCAGAGCAGGGCGTGGCGATGCACCTGGCCCTGCTCTACACGGTGGAGGGGTGTCTGTGGAGACTCCGTCCCCGTGAGGAACTGCTCTGTCTATCTGTGGGCATGCACGCCCTGGTGTCCTGTGCCACGAGTGCGCCCCTCCAGTCTGTCCACTTCTCCCATCCTTCCTGCCCCTCCCAGGCCAGGTCAGCATTGTCCCAGCCCGACCCCCTCCACCACCTCCTCATTGGTCCATGGTAGGTACTTGGTAGGTATCTGTGCAAAGAAGGGATGAATCAATGAATGAGCAAATGCATGAAAAAAGGGGGTTCGCTGATGCAGCCAGCCACTGTCTAAGAGCAGAGCCATTACATTCCAGGAGGCAGCCACAGGACCTGGGTTGGGGCTCAGACAGAACTGCCTCTTCCTACTTTACAAATAAGGAACTGCTAACTGTGGGAAAAGACCGCTACAGCCTTTTCTCAGCGACACGTCATCACCATGGCCACAGCTCCTCACCGGGGAGGGAAGACACATTCCATGAAGCGTGTAGAACACCCCAATTTCAGAAGGTAACGTCTGGCGAAAAGACTGTGTCGGAGGGTCCGGCAAAGGCAGTGTTTGGAGAAATATGGTTGGTGCGCCCTGAGCAGGTGTTGGCCAGGGTCCTGCTGGGAACCTGCGTGGGGGAGTGAGAACTCTGCAGTTCTGCCAGCCCTATACCTGCCTCCAGAAGAGACGGGAGGACACACTCCCTTCCCGTTGGCTTCTGCGGTGGAGCATGGGGGCTTCTGGGCAGACAGTCGCCAAAGCTCACAAGTGCACTATGGTCGTCGAACTCGCCTGAGCGAGACAGGTCAGTCCTATCTCAATCGAAACTGGAAACAAAGGATATTTACAGCGCAACTTGGGACAGCCTCTCCCGTCTCCACATCTCAGTCCCTCCTCTCGGGAGAAAGGAAGGAGCAGGTCAAAACGC
>NW_005324348.1:0-1505 GCF_000412655.1 Myotis brandtii | reverse complement strand
CTCCTGGTTCATAGGTCGAGGCTTAACCACTGAGCCATGCTGGCTGGGCCCAATATATTCTTATAAACTCTTAGCCTACTTAGATCAGTAGAATCAGTTGTACTGCTTAAAACTTTAAACCCTGACCTGTCTTTAAACCCTGTCCTCTGTTTCCTTAGTCTCCATCCAGAGCTCATTAGGGATGAGCAGAGCAGTGCCTTTATGATGGCAGAGGCCAATTTGCTTTAAGAACAAGGCTAAGTTTCCTATTCCACTCCCTGGATCGAGCAAACAGAGTAAAGAGTGGCCTCCAGCCCATGCCAAAGGAAGGACTCAGACTGGCTAGTCCAAAACCTCATGACTAAAAGCTGTAGAATTTATTGATTTCCTTGGGTTTGAGCTATGAGTTTGTTCTTAAGCTGCATCTCACTTTGGAGCAGAACTGGATTAATCTTTGCCTGTGGCCAGTGGATGCTGTTTCAGTGGCAAGGACCACACGGCTTGCATAAGATCCCATAGACATTGCCCGAGTCTGTATAATTTTCATCAAGTCATGACAACAGCACCAAAGGGGCTAACTAGGATTTCAATTGTGCTTGATCTAAAGTTTCCAGAGCCTCATCAATGCTATTAGGAACAATAACATTGTGCCAGAAAGAGTCGCAGAGGAAAACAAAACATTGTGGGGTTCTAAGAAACATGGTAATCAAATCCAGCTGGATCTTAAAAGACAAATCTGTCAAGGACTTCAAGGAAATTAAAATACAGTTAAAATTTTTGAATAAATCAACTTCACAAATGGCCATTAGGAAAAGAGTAGCAATGTAACTTTTTGAGGAGCCCTGCTTTGCTTCCTTTTAAGACCTTCCCCTTGCCAACTTCATGGAATTGTGGTAGGGCTAGGGACCTCATAAGCTTGGAACTGCCTGAAGCTATCTTTCCCATCATTTGTAAAGAGCCTGTTTGAGAACGAAGCCAACCCAGGAAAGGAGAATCCAAAAGATATATACAAAGTTATTATTTCATTTGGGTCCCACAATCCAGCTGTACCTAAAAATACCCATTAAACTTTCAAGTTATTTGAACCAATAAATCCTTGTTTTTGTTTGTGTGTTCAAGCTAGTTTGAATTGGAGATCTAGGCTTATAAATCGCAATGTACTATCAAATGTGCATATCTGCTTTGACCTAATTTCCTTGGGTTGCTGTTGGCAAGGGAATACTGTGTCCAATGGACCACGGATTTCAACTGTGATGGTGGTTTCTGAATTTCTGTCATCTGGCACACTATTGGGAACATGTGCACTCACAAACACAGCATAAGCCATCTTTTGGAAAGTGCATGTTATTGAATTTGTCATTATACTTAAGGGCATGGTCAAATAAACCAACTAACTGGGGTAGAGAAGCCTTCTATTCCACCTGACTCAAGCCCTGTCCATCACTGCCTCACCACATCAAGCCAACAAAATGAGAATTTACCTCCCTGAGTTTCAGCATAGTCTTGTTTCCTAGCTAAGATGTGCC
>NW_005324347.1:0-1505 GCF_000412655.1 Myotis brandtii | reverse complement strand
ATCCAGAAGCAGCCACCCCTGAGGAGAGAAGGAAGGCATTTCTCTAGGTGGAGCAGCCCAGGAAAGGCGTGGTGGTAGGCCTGGGTCTGGGTGCATGGGGAACAGTGGGGAGTGGGGCAGAGGGCACAATGTGTTGGGGGAAGCAAGTTGAAGCTGATGCATGGCCCTGCCAGCCTCGGAGAGGGCTCCAAGGTCTGTACCAGGGCCAAAGGGAGGACTTGTCTTCATCTCTTGGGCCATGCATGGAAGGTAGGGGCTGGTCTTTAAACATTTCTATGTCTCAGCCCTAAGCATAGTGTCCAGTTAATAGAGGCCAATGATAAATATGTGCTGATGAATGAGTAAGCACAGGAACAGGTTCAGTCAACTGTGTGTGGAAGGGACTTAAGGCATCAGAGAGCAGGTGGATCTAAGAGGCTATTTTATAATCACTGAAATCCCACTCTGTAGACATCCACATTAATGTCAGCTCTGGGCTGTGCAAAGGTCAGTCCATGCTGCCCAGCATGCAGTCCCTGGGGGCTATCATTGATGGGAATCATGGGACTGGGACTAGTTAGGCCCATCAGCCTGCAAGCCCCTTGAGGGAGGACTTAGCCTATGTCAATCATCATTGTATTTCTGGCTCAAGAGTTGATGAAATGTGCCCCAAAGGAAACCCTTCCAAATAGGGGTCATTGTGGCCACAAGATGGTGCCATTGTCCCAGCCAAAGACCATGAAGCCTGTGGGGAAGACAGCATTGCTTGGAATTTTGAGTTGAATCCACACTCCTCCAAACTTATCTTTCCAGCTCTAATCTCAGTGCAATGATATATTCTAATCCCATAACAAAGGAGATTAACAACACCACTGTAGCTAATTTGAACTGAGAAAATCTTTCAGAAAGCCGATTCCAAGACCATTTCCATCCCTCAGCCAGTTAAGAAGGGCCCAGCTTGTTGGTAGGAGCGGTTTCTGCACGAACTGGTGAATCAGTTTGCAGGCTGAGCTTCTCACATCTCTGGTGCAGGTTTACAGAAATGCAGAGCTCACCGAGCACTCCAGCTCCTGGGCACCATCTTGGTGACAATCACAAAGGCAGCTGGGGACAAATAGAGGAAGGGTACCCAACCTAAATTCTCATTACTCTGTCCCTTTGCACTAAGCTCTGGACATAGGATGACTCTGTACTCCTCTCTGCATGTTAACCTCCTACCCTTTCTTCAAGGTCCAATTCCCAAAGAGGCCTTTTCTATACCTCCTGCCCCAAGAACAAGATCTTCTCTGAATTTTGGAAGCTCTTCTGACTCAATGAGCACTGAGAAATATGACCGTGATCCACCTTTTTTTGGACCTGTTGTTTCTTGATTCCACATTGAGGTGGTAATTCCTTTAAGGGTAAAATTCATACTTTGAGCTTGTTGTTACGTGCACACAGTAAGCACTTGGTCGATTTTTGTGGATGTCCCAAAGGAAATAAAACATTGCTTCCCTATTCAAAAGGCTGAGAAATAGAGAGAGAGA
>NW_005324346.1:0-1505 GCF_000412655.1 Myotis brandtii | reverse complement strand
CAAATTTGTGGTTTCTCTGTTTCTCTCTTTTGTAATACTAATAACACTTTTTGAAGGGATTATGTTTTCCTCTGTGGTTGAGTTGCTGATCATGTAATTATTGGACCCTCTTAATGTAGTCGTTAGGGAAAAATCACGCTCTGTTCTATTTCTGCAATATGGCCAGGTGGTTTTTGATATGAAAAGATTAGTTTTCTCAATGGTAGAGGCAGTATCAATTAGAGATATTTCTCGGGGTGCTCCTGAGTCGGGTAGGTCAATGAAATGAGGATTATATTCAGATCTTGTAATCCATTCTCTTTTCTTAACTCTGTGTGTAGAAGGTTGAACTATCTCTAAGTCTATGTTGGGCTCAGAATGTGGTATTTTTGCAAATGTGCTATTTGTGCTCCTTGAAGATGAATTTATCCCAGATTCCAAGCTCGTGCTCAGTAGATCTGTGGACCTTGATAAGCCTGCAGAGTCATTAATCTCCTTGATGGTTCTTCCTGATTCAGAAGAGACATCTATAATCTTAGTGTTAATATATGTGCTTGAAGGTGAGCTTTCTTTTTCTATCCAGGAATCAGATGTTTCTGTTCCCTTGCTTGTAGGAGTCCTTAACCCATGACTCTGGAAAGCTGGATCTGGAGTTCTCGCCGTGTAAAAAATCTCTTCAAAAGTTTTTGCTTCTGGTCTGGACACATGTTCTGGATCTGCAAAAGTTGTGGCAGGAAGCTGGGAAGAACTCTTCTCTGATTCTTTGCTGGCAAGATCTGGCTTCCGTGATAAAATTACTCTAGAGCTACTTACCACTGCAGTAGGTGTGACCCTGCTTATAGTGTGGCCTACAGTGGATGGCAGTTGTGAGGTAGTTGGGCTGATTATGCTCTCCAAAGGGGTATCTGGAGGTGTTGTAGCCATTTCTGGGCTTCTTGTGGGCATTCCTGTGATTAGAAAGTGAGTCGGTAGAAGATATGCAAATGGGAAAGAAGAGGAGTCCTTCTGGTTGACAGTATCATTCATTTCTTCCAGATACTTTAATTCAAATTATTTCCTTCTTCCCCCCAAAGAAAATGTTAACTCTTCCATACCACACTAACTATCCCCAATGATATAATTGGGAAGATCTTTGACTCATCTTGCTTGCTCAGGAGAACTTGTAACTTGGAGCCCAGTCTTCCCCAAGCCCTATATATATAGCTCCCTTGACTCATCAGTGCCTGAAGGAGAAGGAAATGGAGATTACCCTTTCATTCCCTCAGAATATGGGTCTGTGACGAACATCCTTACTCAATACTGGCTTAGCAATGTCCTCAAGTGTCTCCTCTGAGGAGGCATTTAAATAATATCTAGCATTTAAATATTTAAAGGTTTAATTAAAGAGTAATTAAATCAAAACCTCACTATGGGCATGAGGAATGAAAAGCTGTTCGTTGATTGTATAGACGGCCGATTTGGTCGGTCTCAAGCATATGAATGTTTGAAACACTGTCTCCTTAAAACCAGTACTGTCTTTATCACTC
>NW_005324345.1:0-1505 GCF_000412655.1 Myotis brandtii | reverse complement strand
CTCTCTCTCTCTCTCTCTCTCTTTCTCTCTTTTAGTTGTCAACCACTGTGTCACCCAAGCCAAACGAGAAAGCAGCAAACCTCACTGCCTGGAACATTTATCACTTTGCACATGCGTCCCTCCTATTTTCCTGCCCAAGAGAATGTATTTGCAATTCTGTGAAGCTGCCCTTTCTCCATCACTGCAAGGGCAGAGAGGCAGAAGAAAGGGCGCTGAGTGGAGCGGGCACATCAGACACAGGGCTGAATCTGTAACCAAGTCATGTAATCGGGGCGTCTCTGCAAACACCACTGCTGGCTGGGGAAGGGTGTGACTGTAGAGGATACTTTTGAAAATGGGTTCCCCGAGGACACACTTTTATCATCTTAGGATTTGAGACGCACTGCTTTGCTTCTCATCTTTCCTCATGCATTTTCATTCTTCATTCTTTCAAGGGCTTCCATTTTATATTTCCTTCTGTGGTCAGAAGAGCTGCACTCCGCCTAATTTCAGGATGTTTCGTCATTAAAAATTATATGAAACAGTCGGCCATCCGCAGGGAAGGCTTAATTTCCACTTTCTGCTGCAGTCAGCATGGTTGAGGTTCAGTCTTTCCATAAACGTGGAATCTATTTAAAGTGATTTCCACGAACTTGGAGTCACTTGATACCATTTCATGGCCTTGCTAACCAACTAACTACCTACTTTTAAGAGCCAATAAAATTGACCTGGTTTTGGCTAAAAGAGAGAAACACGCTTTAAATTCTGCAGAACCAAGGAATTATAGAAACAGAGTTTATTGGGTGAAAGCAGTAAAGTTACAAAGTGCAAATATTTAGGAGTGTTAGGCTGTTGACGTTGGCTTTTGAACTTGAGGGAGAGGGTGTGAGCAGAGGCTCCCCCAAGGCAACCTTCACAGTTGCTTTGAAACCAAAATCATTTTTTTCCCTTGAAGGAAAACATACTATTTTTATGTTTTCTGCTTATTTTGTTGTTTGTTAAAGTAACATGTACTCCGTAGGAAAAAACTGAGAAAACACCTAAAAGCTATGAAGAAGGGGGAAAATATCCCTCTTCAATTAGCAGCAACTTTCCTATCTCCAACGTGTTTTCTCTTCTGTATTTGTAACTTAAATTAATTAGCCCCTCTGCTGTTTACAAATTGTAATTTATGGAGAAAAAAACAAACAGGTTGGTGGAGATTGCAGGGGCCACACTAAAATCACCCTTCCTGAGTTACCCGGGGTCACTTAGATGTGCTAAGTGGGCCGCCTGACTTATTTCAACTCTGAAGAGGGGAGAGTCCTGGGTTTCCTCACCCTGTGGACTCCTGGGCTGTGGTTGGTCCTCCTTACAGAACACTGGGCTTTGTGACCAGGAGGATGCTATAGACGAGAGAACTGGGGACTGACTTAGGTGAGATGCTAGGAGACCTTTACCTTACAGGTAGTAAATGATAACTGAGACCCGAAATATGACTCAGAGTCTGCCCCCAAAATGCAGACTCTTGACAACCATGCCAGGAA
>NW_005324344.1:0-1505 GCF_000412655.1 Myotis brandtii | reverse complement strand
TGTGTCTTCATGCATCCAGGAGCCTGGAGAGTCTAAGTTCTCCAAATCCCAGTGCTCCTTCCCCTGAGCAGAAACCTGCTTAGCAGGCTCTTCCTTTGACTCAGCCCTGGAGGTTCAGCCACCACCTAACTCCAACTTAAGCCCTCTACGGCCTTCCCACGGCCCAAGTCCCACCCCTGGGCTCCATGGACCCCCTTCCCCAGCCTCAACCAGATGGATGGCAACTGTGTGTATTTCCTTCTCCGATGCCTCCCCCGCTCCTAATGTGAGCCCCTCAGCCAATCACCTCTTACTCTGCTCTCTACCCCGTGCCCAGCGCCATGTGTCTGGCACCTAGAAAATGCTCAGTAGATATTTGTCAAATAAATGATTCAGGGAACAATCATTTCAGAGCCTGGTGGCTTCATGTGATTTGAGTTATTGCATTTCTTTTTCCCCCATCTAGAAAGAAAAGCTCCCAGACGACCCCTCAGCTCTGCTCAGATATTGTAAATAATTGATCATAAAGATGAAACACGCAAACTGGAAGGAGACCAGGGAACCTGTCGATATCATGGGAATAAATTTCCATTCTCTGTGGCCCAGTGCCTGAGCTGGCTTCCCGAGGCCATTAAACTATCACTGCCGCTCAGGCATTAGTTGGAATAAAGTGTTTGTGTTTGTTTGTTTGTTATCATTTCTTAGTAAAACTAATTAAGGAACTAATTGATTGTTTTGTTGTTCTACTAATTAACTCCATATGGTGCCCATTTCCATGGAGATAGACTATGAGTTATGGGAAGGGCTCTGATTTAACGCGTCGTTTCTGGGTTTGGGGACAATCCTTTAGAATTAAGTGTCCTTTCCTTTCCACTATTATTCCCCTTCATTGCCGCAGCCATGTTCTCGGCGATCCTGGCTCCTTGAGGATGGAGAGATGGGGCTGCCAGGACCTGCCAGGAAAGCGCTGGGTAGAGAGAAGGGCATTGGGCTGGAGCAGGCAGTGGAGAGAGCCCTGGCCCAAGATAATAATAATTATTATTATGGCAGAAGCTTCTACTTTCAGCACCGAGTACATACCTGGCTCCATAATAACATTGTACACACAGTACCCCAAACCCTGTCAATTAGCAACACCTGCATTTGTGGTCCTGTTGTGTGTTTATGTGGAGGTGGGGGGGGGTGGACTGGGTTTTCAGAGTCACTTGTGTAAGGTTAATCAGTTAATTCATTTGTTCATTTAGTTAGCATTCAACAAATATTTACTCAGCATCCTTATGAGTGAGGCACCTTTCTAGCCTCTGGAAAGAGCTCTGAATCGGAGTCGAGCCTTCCCCTCACAAAACTTGTTTTCTAAAGGGGGTGAGACACATAATAAGAAAGAAAACAAAGAGGATTATTTTTAATAATGACAAAGGCAGGAAAGAAAATGAGACCAAGTGGTAAGAAGAGACTGATGCAGGTGCAGTTTTAAATCAGGTGGGTCGAAGGACCTCTGTGAACAGGCGATGTTTGAGCTGAAATCT
>NW_005324343.1:0-1505 GCF_000412655.1 Myotis brandtii | reverse complement strand
CTGCCCCACAGGCTGCGGGAACACACGAAGGCCTGGCTTGTCCTGCCACAGGCTCGGGTAGGAAGCCCCCGGTGCCAGGCATCGTGGTAAGTGCTGGGCAAACACAAGGAATAATGACACTCTGTGCCCAGGCCTGTAGGTCACTTGGAAAAGGATCGAGTGCTGCTGAATGGAGAGGCCGTGATAAGCTGCTCCCATCTGTCCGTGCGGACGCCTGCTCTGCCTCCTGCAAGTCCCGCGGCCAGGTCAGTGTCCCCTCTTCCCTCTGTTCCTCCGCCCGGGCTCCCAGGCTGCGGGGCTCAGTAAGGGGCGCAGTGGCCTGGCTTCCTGGGCTGTCATTACACTGCACACAGAGCCTTCCTGTTGGCGACCCTTTGGCCCTTGGCTTCCCCTAGAAGAGGAGGACAGAGCCAAACCCCAGAACAGCTGCTCTGGCTCCGACAGCTGCAGCGAGAGCAGCGAATACCCGCGCCTCCCGGGTCTTGGGCCAGGTCAGAGCAGCAACCACGTCTGCGTCCGAAAGCCCACCCTGAGGACATGCAGGCCCACCCTCATGGAAGGACTCAGCGGCCCCGCCAGCCCCCAGCGCCTCCTCCATCCATCGCTTCTTCAAATCAGGTGCAAGACATGATTTTACACTCCCCATTTCCAAGTGTAGAAAACAAACCAAGTCCCTTTCAGCGATGTGATGTGCCCAAGTTACATGTTTCTCAGAGGCGGGAAAAGGCTAAGCACGAAGTGCAGACTGTACCCCCCTCCCCCCATCTCCCTCCCCCATTGACCACCAGCCACAGAGCCGCTCCCAATGTGGTCTTGCCGTCGGAGGCCTTGTTTCGGGACAGATGAACCCTCTCCACCTAACACGCCAAGTCCGACTCTCACACAGAGACCACCCCATAGGAGACCAGCGTCTTGGATCGCTGGGCAACTTAGTCTCGTGGAAGACACGGGCGGCATAAAGGAAAAAACAAGAAGGAAACCAGCAACAGACTAACAACCCACTACCACAACCCAGACTCACACAAACCGCATATGATGAGGTGGCAATCACTCAGCTTCTACAGGACGTCTGGCCTTGCAAAATGATTTCTAATAGGATTTCATGAAAATCAAATTTCCTTACAGTCCTCTATTCATTTGATTATTTGTTCATTCCCTAAATACATATTTACTGACCTCCTGCTGCGTTCCATACACAGAGCTTGGCAGGCACCAAATAAAACAAACACTGAAAAAGGCGACTCTGCCCTCACATCTCACCAGCCAGTAAGGGCGCAGCGCAACCGCACCATCTCAGGGTAGGGACACGAATGCAGTAAGTGCCCGAGTCCTGGGGGACAGGCTAAGGAAGCTCAGATCGGAGGAGGAGGAGGGCTGCGGGGGCACACTGGGTCCGTGTCACAAGAGTAGGGTTCATTCTCTACGGAGGAACCATGGCTACGAAGACCCGGGAAGGGAGGGCACTGAAAGGTCGCTTTGGCGGTAGATGAAGAGGAGGGAGCAGC
>NW_005324342.1:0-1505 GCF_000412655.1 Myotis brandtii | reverse complement strand
CCAGATGTGCAAATGACCTTTCAGCATCCTGGAAAGGCTTTGTGGATTTGACCTTGGCTACTGCTGTAAGGATCTGCTCATCAATAATTACAAAGTGCTCTACCAACATCAGCCATAAAAGCAACTCATAGTCTGTGATTCTGTTGGGGCTTTCAACCACTATTTGCTTGGAACCCTCCAAGCCCACCTTTTGCTCGGTAGACAGGCAACCATTCAGACAGATCCCACTGAGCGCACATCAGTCAAAACACCCCTCCCTCTCCGGTCCCCAAGCGCCCTGTGATCCTGTGTGCTTCCCCCCAGACTACACCTCGTTCTGTGCCACATCTGAGGAGCCCTTAACACGCTAACAGGAGCCAATATTTTAGATCCGACTGCTTGGCGCTCCAGCTAACTTCACTGTATTGTAAAATTAGATGTCATTGTGAAAAGCATGGAAATAAATATAAGAGCAAAAGGCCCTTTTCCTAATGCGGAAGCCAAGGTAACAATATCCTATTTTACCTTGTTGTCAGAAAGTCCTCTTTTCTTGATAGCTCAGCCAATATAATGCGCTGCGCATTTACACTCAGCATTAAATAACTGTTATGCAAAAGTACTCCACGGCAATATCTGAGGATATTTATGGAAGGCTAAATTATATCGCCAAGTTTATTTTAGACCAAGGGAGCCCCTGAGAAGGGATATTGTGTATTTTAAAAGGGGAAATGCAAACTATTAAATGGAGAGAGGCTTCGTGGAATGTAACGCCTGCCGCCGAGGTAAATCACAGAGCAATTACGCGGCAAACTTTTCTTTGATGAAGCCCTGGAGAGATGACACGTAATTACTCTGCCAATGCTGCACCGTGTGTTTATCAAAATGTTAATGCAAGCGTAATAACAGGCTGCATGTTTGCTTGCGAATGTCAGAGCCATCCAGCTGTCAATCACGCCTGGAAATAAAATCGCAACTAAGCAGGCAGCTTGGTCCTGGGAGTGACAGCCAGGACTCACTCGGCTGACAAGCACTTTGCTTCCCCCACCGATTGCAGCATCCACATAATGGGCCTGCTAGGAGGAGTCTATATTTTATTAGCCAAGATGGAAGCAAGAGGCACACATGGGCTGAGCTTCTTCGGGGCTCCCCTCGCCCCACCCCAGGTTCCGCTCACGGGGCCCCTCCCAGGTGTCAACTGACCCCATTCCCTTCTCCTTGCTCCTCTGGGGGGCAGTGCTCTTGTTCAAGGATGCAGACCCCACAGACGGGCTGGCAGGATGAAAACTCCGCTGACACCCGGCTTCCCAGACAAGGGCCTGGTTCAACCAGCTAAGAACAAACCCTCTGGCGTTTCCTCCTGCTGGTCGCCGAGACAGGAAGTCCGAGGCTAGGACCTGTCTCAGCAGTTGGCTGAGCTGGTTTAGCTCAAAGCTCTTCATGCAACTAAAAAAGAAAATAATGCCTGGTTTTGGAAAATATGTGCGAAGGAAAAGTCATTGATCGCTTCTAACTCAACGTAGGAGGAG
>NW_005324341.1:0-1505 GCF_000412655.1 Myotis brandtii | reverse complement strand
GACAGACCAGCATCCCTCAGCATGGAGCTCTCCTGCAGCTCAGCTAGGCGACATTGGGGAGGGAGGGGCAGGGGGAGTCCTAGCTTGGAAAGAACCCCATTAGTGTGGGGAGTCCAACTATAAGTGAACCGGGCAGCCTGAAGGAGGTTTAAGCCACAGGCACCTGAGATGCTGCAATGAGGTATGAATTCCTTAAAACCACAGTGACTCTGACAGACCCTGGTTTCCCACCCCTCTTACAAAACAGTAACAGGAGCTGGAGACAAGGAGGGGTGAGAAGGGGGAAGAGGATGGAGGGAGGAAATATGAAGCAATCAGGATACCCTTGGAGAGGGGACATGATGCATGATATCTTAATTTTTTGGTAGTTTTATATTTATTTGTAGTTTTGCAACACTAAATTCACCTCTAGGGATCTTCCTAAGGAGATATTGGACCAATGCACAAATATGCATGCCCAAGGTTGGTGATTTCAGCAGCTTATAATGGCCAAAAACGGGAAACAATTTAAGTGCCCAGCAATAGAGAACTGGTTAAATGAATGATGGGACATCCCTAAGATGTTCTCCGATCATTTTCCCGCCTCCGTACTTGGGAGCAGTAGACACATGCTGGTCCCTCAGTGGCTGGGCCACAGCAGTGCTTCTCGGTGCCGGGAAGATTTGGAAAATGGAACCCACCCTCATCCCAGGCATTTCTACCACCCGCTCCGCCGGGGACCCCCCTTCCCAGCACTTGAAGAATCTGGGCTATTAAGGGTGCAATGGCATGTAGTCATGAACAACGATAATGTGGCTCCGCAATGACTGACGGGGCACAACACACTGTTGAACACTCCGCCACCCCCAGAAGAGCAGTGTCAGTGACCTCATTTATGAGTGACTGTATCGGTGTCAAGATGGTCTCAGATGTTAACAGTTGTTCCCCCTGGGTGCTAGGAGCTGGGATGTCTCACTCTCTTGTTTATACTTTCTGGGATATTTTCACAATGAGTATGCATGATTTTTATAATCAGAAAAAGGAATAAAGCACTAACACCCACAATTAAATATGTGAAAAGAAAGTTAACTATGAGTCAAGTCCAATGATCAGAAACATCTCTGAGTGTTAAGAGGTTTTTGTGCCTCCAGCTTTGGCCTCTAGATCATTAGCAAGCCCGTGCAATGAAAATTTAAAACAACAGAGGAATTTATATGGTCTCTCTACGTTCCCTCAGGTCACACTGAGTAAATATTTGAAATCCTTTGTTTTCTATCATATTTTTCAGCTAGGGAATGCATTTCTTTTTTTAAGAGGGAAAATAAAAGGAAAAGCTCCTTTTCATAAATACTGTGCATGGCCCAACATTAATTCTGACATGCAAGAAAGACAAATAGTGAGTTTTTATAATTCAAATACATCTATAAGAAAGAGTAAAGACATGAATAGGAAAATCTAAGTTGAACACAAAAAATGCCCTGCTCAGCCCGGCCAGTGTGGCTCAGTGGTTGAGCATCAGCTTATGA
>NW_005324340.1:0-1504 GCF_000412655.1 Myotis brandtii | reverse complement strand
GCTCTAGTGCCTGCACTTTATCTCCCACCACTCTCCTGTCACAGAAAAAGCAAACGTGTCGCAAAATAACACTAGCCCTCGTCACATGCTGTTTTCTTTTTTTCTGATGCTTGCTATTTTATTCTATTTCATCCCCAAACTGCTGGTCAGACGCGCTACAAACATTGATTTCCTGACCTGTTAGGTCCCAAACTGCTTTTTGAAGAATACTGTCACGTTCTACTTCCAAAGTACCTCTTACCTCCCACCTCCACCCCAGCGGCCACTCCCCCAGTTTAGGTTCCCCATTACTTCTTACCTGGACGACCTCAGTGGCCTAATAACTTTTCCCTCCATCTATTCCTCATGCTGAGCATAACTTGGGAACTGCATTTCTGACCGTATCGTTCCCCTGGTTTAAAATCCTCGGTGCCGCGGTGCTCTTCGGGGCCTCACACTTGCTCCGTGGAGATGACAGTCAATGTATGCGTGAATACGTCATTCTCAAGATTTCTGTGTGTTTTTCCCTCAGGATCAAGATCTTCTCCCAGATAAATATTTTGAAGTCGACTTCCCACTCATAGTCACGAGAAAGGTACACAGCATCAGGTAAGTGTGGTTTTCGCCTGAAGAGAGAATTCAGAGCCAGCCTCAGTGGGTGGTGTGTGGGTTGCCGGGAACTCGTTTTGTGCACGGCTTTCCTTTGCCCACCTCCCACCTCCATTCTTGCCCTGGGACCCTCATTCCAGCATGCCGTGCAATCTTCGAAATGCAACACACCCTCTCCTGGGACACTGCCCACTGGTGCAGCTCTCGAGGGAGAGTAGTGTGATTTTTCATGTGCATTTTGTTTGCTTCTTTATTCCCAGGGCATAGAGAGGTACTGGTTCAGAGTAGACGTGCAGTAAATATTTTTTGAATGAATGAATGGAGACCGAAGTTAACCAGTGATTATATATGAGCTATTGTGGGGCCATTCCAGGTTTCAGAGAGTTTACAGAGTTGTAGACAGAGAGTTTGCTGATCTTGGCTGAGAGCTTGTCGTTGCCTGGCACCAACTTGGGTTGTCTCATCCAGTCCTCAGAGCAGACTCATGAGTTAAGTGCTGTTAGCCCCTTTTACAGATGGGAAAACTGAGGCTCAAAGAAATTTGGTTAATTTGCCTAAGACCACCCAGCTAGCAAGGGGTCGAGCTAAGATTTAAACCTTGACTTCAAGCCCAAGGTCAGGGTTTCTTAATAGTGTTAACCCAGGCTTCCTCCCTCCTGTTTCAATCAGCCACTGAAACAAAATCCTGATTCTTATATTTACAAAATTTAATAAGCATGAAAGCTTAAGCTTATCCTTTAGAAATGCCTAATCCTCACAAACTGGAAATACTTTTCAAACTTTGGTTTTTCTTCTTTAGCCAATGAAAATAAGATTTTTACCCTTCCCAAATAGAAAAGAATATTTTACATGTAATGTGCTTTTCGGACGACTGTGGCAATTCTGATGCTCTGAGGAGTGCAGAGGACGACGAAGC
>NW_005324339.1:0-1504 GCF_000412655.1 Myotis brandtii | reverse complement strand
GGGCCTGGTAGACGCTCCCTAAATATTTACAGGGTGAGTGGGGGTCGGGGCTAACAGTGCCAATGCAGGAACCGGTCAAGCCCTCACAGGTGGACAGGACCCCGGGGTCTGCAGCCGGGAGCAGGCGCTGTGAGGGCCGGAAGGAGGCAGGCAGACAGGGCCGTGTGGGCAGCATGCGGTGTTTGGGGCTGCCCTTGTCTTCCCTGGCAGTAGGCGGGGAGGGGTATTTGTTGAAGGGATGACTACCGAGTGTTAAAGGGACTGTAAGAGCACCATGAACCTGCGTATGTGTAAAGTGCTATTAGCAACAACAACAAAGCAAGGTGCTATGATCTCTATGTGGACTGAGGAGGGAGACCCATGGGCCAGAGTGGTAAAATCGAGACCTATTCCATCCAATTCAGCGCTATTCCCAGCCTACGGCGAGCGTACAGGGCTGCCTCCCACAGTAACCATCTCCAGAGAAATGAGGTTTATGGCACGTGTTTAAGTAGTAAGTAAAAAGAGAGCTGATGGTCAGCAATGGCTGGGTAACTGTAATCCAGCACACAGTTATCATGCAAAAGCCCCGAATCTCAATGCCACTCACAGAAGGACAATGCCTATGTCCTTTATAAGCACATTTGCTATATTGGAGATAACATGATAACATCTGCATTTATAGGGAAATTATGTGATGACACAGTTTCCAAGCCACAATTAACTAACAAAAGTCTATGTTAAAATCTAAAACTCCACAGATATCAAACCTTCCAATTGAGCAAAAACTGGTCTTCTATGTGATGTGTAAGAGTGCAGATGTACACAGACAGCCACATGGGTGATACTAATGAAAGAAAATGGAAAATTAAAACCTGCTGAGCGCTGCCACCATTTTCACAGTTTCCAGCACCCAGAGCGGGCCCTTGGCGAGTGAATTAAGTGACTCCCAAGTTTTCAGTCCACGAGCAGCAGGCTCTCCATAAGCTCGGCAGAGGACAAAGGGCAGAAACACCCCATTTGTTGCCTCAGCTCCAGACAGGGTTTCTGCCCCCTCCCAGCACCCCAAACTCCATTTCCGCCCGGGGAGCCGTTTGTTCCGATCTCAGCACAGACTGAGAACCGGGCGTTTAGAAATGAGTGGAAAAAATAGGCAGAAAGACAAAACGACATCCAGGACGATGGCCAAGGAAATTACTAAATGTCTGTGACGAGGGGAAAAAGGACGTTTCCGTTAAATGTGAAGAAAAGGCCCGCTTGGGGGGAGGGTACCTTCTGGAGCTGAGTCGAGGGCGTGTCGGCGACTACGGCCTTCCAGCATCCCCGCGGCCCCGTCCACCTGCGGATGTTGGGCAGGACCGGCTGGTTGAGCTCCGCACAGAACTGCAAAGACAGAGCGGTCAGTGAGGCCGGGGGCCCGGAGCCAGCGGTGCGGGGTCGGACGCAGAGTCCTCACGCGGGCTCCATTGCGGTGCAAGGACCCGAGTGATGACACCCAGGCACCGCACCTTGAAAAGCAGACTGT
>NW_005324338.1:0-1504 GCF_000412655.1 Myotis brandtii | reverse complement strand
CCTACCTCCTCTAGGCAGACCCACCTCCCCACCTAGAGATGTTGTCATGTTTGGCACGGTGCCTGGCACATAGTAGGTGTGCAACAGATGGCAGCTAGTGGTTGCATGAAGCAGTCACCCTTGCTTCCCTTTGCAGGATGAGGATTTTTGACCAAGCCTTGACCCACTAAGCAGGCAGCCAAGGATTCCACCGGCAGGCATGAGAGTGAGCACAGAGTTAATTGAGTATGTGCGCAAACATCGCATCCTTTTGTTGTAATCCTTAAATTGGTGGGCAGAGCTTCCTCCTCTGATAAGCTCTGCCTTGTTTTGAATTTCATCCAGTTTCATTATGTGTGTTTTAAAGATTCCTTTACATTTGTTCTGCCCTTCTAGGGCATTCACGTGACACCAAGCACAAGGTGTTCCCTTCTTTGCTCCCAATTCTTCAATTTCTGCAGATATTTGATATTTTCAATTCCTGAACCTTCACACGGGTATTATGCTCTTGTTTGCTACAGAATTAAAAGCAGGAAGAGAATAAACAAAGCAGTGCCTCTCGCAGGGTAGGCTTCCGTGGCTCTCGCCGCGGTGCTGCAGCCAGGGACGCTGCCTTGTGCCCAGGCCGCCGGAGCAGGTGTGGAAGGTGTACCACCTCCAGGCGTTTTGAAACCGTGTGAAGGAGCTGGGTGGATGGGTAAATGGATAGGATGTGAAGAAAATCAAACATGCATACCATTTATAATTGTAATTTCTAACATTTCCATTTTACTTGTGTGTTTGCAAGATGTCAAAATAGAGATTCTTTCCTTCACCTGCTAAATCACTGAGGTGTCGAACGCATTTAAACCCAACCTGGGTGCCCAGGTGCACGGCATCCTCAATACAGCTTCTGGGAGCTTCTGGCCATAACAAAAGTAGGGAGTACATATGCCACAGGGGACCTGTTTGCTCCAGGAAATAGTTACACTGTCAAGAGAGCCACATGCTTCACGGCAGGCTTTTCATGCAGTAATAGTATTCAGATGCAACACATGGCATGAGGGCGTTTTATACTGGATATTGGATATTTCATATTTTCAAAGCAGAATTGCACACCCACTTGCACACACATGTGCACGGACATGCACATCTGTGTATAGACACTCTTATTCTGCTTGCAAGTCTGTTCCCACCTGGGACTGACCTGCTCTGACATTTTGTATTTTTCATTCCTTAACTTGCCTGTTGGAGATCACCCTCAGGTTTGTTGGTGCTGTGGGTTTGGTGACCATCAGCTGCCTCTGAGACTATCAGTCGATCGCACAGTGAACAGGTAGGAAAGGGAAGGTGTAACTTCCAAGGGGACCAAGGGCATGCCCTGCCCCAGTTTTCCCCCGTGAAGTGGACACTGTCCCACAGGTGGGAACCAGAAGTGGCTGAAGAGGCCCTCACAAAGGTGCTGTATTAATCTCCGTGTGATCCCAAATTTAGTACGTGTGCCTAATCACTGTTCTTGAAAAGAAGATATAAGCTGAAGAAAATT
>NW_005324337.1:0-1504 GCF_000412655.1 Myotis brandtii | reverse complement strand
AAATAAATAAAAAATAAAAGAAGCCTTCCCAGATCCTCTCGTAGGTAGGTTTCTTCATATGACTCTTATTCCACCGATCCCTTCCTTCTGAGCCCTCACTAGCAAAATATGTTAACATCCATATTTCTACCAATAGTCTCTCTCTTCAAGGCAATATGGGTGGCTTCTACCCTCCTCAAAACCCTTTTTTGCCTCAATTCACTTCCCAATTTCAAAGATACTTTCACATATTTAGGTTACAGCAGCCCAATTCCAGATACCAAAATAGCAAATTCCTATTCCAGCTATAAGAAGTTATCACAATTTTTAGAAAATTCTTTTTCTCGGGATAGCACAAGGAATCCACTCCCACTAGTAGCCTGTCAGGCGGAGGACCTCTCCCCTCCACTAACAGATTGGTGACCCAGATGGGACTTCCACCAGGAGAAGAACTGGCTCATGGAAAGTGTGAGAAGCATCCCCTTTCTGCTCCTTCCCTGCTAAAGGACTCACAATCTCCAGACATACAGGACTCGGAGAGCAAAACAGCAGCAGAAGAAGCTGGCCTTGGTTGTAGTGAGAAACCTCTCTTCCTAGCCGGGGAGTTTTAGAATTCATTTCTCACACTGTCTCCTGTATTGGTGCTTGTCTGGATTTTTCTCTTCCTTTTCTCTACCCTTGGTTGCTTCCGTTAACACTATTATGTGCAAAGACACTAACATGTCCTAACCCCACTATGAATGGTACACTCGTGCACTTGCCTTTCCATATCATGAGTGCTCTGCTGGTGACCCAGACTCAGCCAATTAAATTCATTATCTTATATTGAATATCTGCTTTCTAATATAATTTTTCTATAAATAAGTCAATTTAAGTTCTTGTTTTGCATAAATAATCATTACTAATAATACCATATTTTTTATAGCTACGCAGGCTCAAGGTCTTAGTTTTGTTCTTGATTTTCTTTCCTCTACATTCCACTGCTAAATTATCATGAAATCTTCATTCAACCATACAATGGATCTACAAAGATTAAAATGATATTTACCTATTTAAATTTCCATTGATATTATATAAAGTAAACCTTCAATGTTGCTTCCTGGTGTAGTTAGTCTCCAAAGATGGTCCCCAATGAACCACTTCTGATATTCACATACTATATAGTTAATTCCCACATTGAAACTGGGCTGTCTGGCCCTGGGATGCATAGTAAGAAATAGAATAAGTCATAGGTCTAATTCCAGGACTAGTCTTCAAGAGAGCAGGGAGACTTCATTTTCTTTCTCTTAGAATGTTTACTTTTGGGAACTGATTCACCTCCTTTTCTGATGGGCAGTTCACATGGAGAAATCATATGAAGAGGCCTCATGAAGAGGGAGAGAGTTCTAGTAACCGTAGCATCTTTGTCAATCCTATACATGATTTCATTCTGAGTCATATTCTGACTGTTATCACATGAGGGGCATCACATGAGACCAGTAGAAAATCTATCTCGTCAACCCAGAGAATCATGAGAAGAAAATAA
>NW_005324336.1:0-1504 GCF_000412655.1 Myotis brandtii | reverse complement strand
ATAAAGACGTTGACAAAGTCTGCACATGGGTGATAGTAATGAACTGAAGAGAGTAAGGACATCTTTGGCAGTGAAAGGAATGGGCCTCTACAGGAATTGAGCTCATTAGTCTTATCAGTACTCATGATATCACCTGGAGGTCCCAGGTTGTTGTAGCCACAGCCATAGATCAAGGGAAGTGTTTGCTCAGTTCAGAGCATCTAATTCAGCCAGCTTAACCTTAGCACCATGGCCAAGTTCCTGAGACTGACTCCTGGCACCAGTGGTCTCTGTTCATTTGTTTCCATTAGATCTTTGCCCTTTCAGCCTCATTCCTAGCCCCTAACTCCCTGGTCCCTCTAGACTGGCTTTTTGTGATGGTCTCCCTGGTGACTAATAATCAAAACCCAAGAGGGCACTTAGAGGGTCTTTTGTGGGAGACAAACAACAATGTCAGTCACATATACGCACACCAGATGCAAAAACAAAAACAATAACACGTGTCATTTTAGTTCAAGCTAAATCTGGTCATCAAATGTTTCTAAGAAACTATTCCAGTTTCCAGTAAATTTTGAATGCTTTGGACCCTTCAGTGAAAAGTAAGTTGAAAGATTTCTTGTAAACATCACTCAAATGTTGCAATAAGTCATCTTCTAAGCTAAACAAACATTGAGGCCCAATTATATAATTTCTATGTTTTTACATCTTGAAAAACAAAGCAAAGAAAAAAGGAGATCCTTGTGATTCGTCCCTGTAATTCATCCATGTATCAAGTGTTGGCTTCTCAGTGACCCTTTAACATCTGTGGAATGTGGTATCCCTTGTTCTGAGAGGAAAGGAGAGCTTCCAAAGCACCTTTCTTCCCTTGTTTTTACTTTGTGGCATTGCCCAGGTACCAATATGGACATTTCTCAGTGTTCTCTATCTACCTAGAGGTCCTTAGTCTCTGAAAACAGTAGGACTTCTAGTTGAATTTTGCAAATTCAAGGCCATCGCTGAGTGCTTTGCAATAATAAATACTTCTGATTCCTTTTATAAGCAATTGTCCTTATGGAAATCAGAAGGCTCCTGGCACTTGGGAAAACTATATACATAGACATCAAATACTCATGCGATCCTTGGTCTTTTACCCTGTGCTATTTATTAATGTTGCTCATGGATCTGAATGCAGTCCTTTCCTTTTCTTTCAGCCACTGCCAATATTTATCTTTCATTTCTTCTGTTTCCCACAATTATACACCTCCAAACATTATCAGAATTGTCCGCAGGCATCTAAACTTCAAATGGGATTGTAACTTTTCCACTTGGGCCTGTTTCATTAAATAAATATGTGGGTGCTACATGATTTTGCAGCAGATACTGTTTATGTGGGAGTTGGATTAGTACTGTGTTTACAGCTAAAGAGAAAAAAAATTCAACACTTTATTGGACATGTACTAGCATGTGGGTGAGGTGGAAGAAAATAATTGAGTGTTGAAATAAAATACATGCCTGGGAAAATATTCCTTTCTAATGAGGGGGGGGG
>NW_005324335.1:0-1504 GCF_000412655.1 Myotis brandtii | reverse complement strand
TTTTTTTTGTTGTTTTTAATGTCTCTCCTTGTTTCAATTTAAATAAACTTTTTAAAAATGCAATATTAGATCACTATGTTAAATATGAAACTAGATTCATTTTCTATAAATAGAAGGTAACCATGAAAATAAATTCAAGAAAAACGAAACTTACTACATTCTAATGACGTGCCCCACTGCCAGCCAGTGGGAGCTCCCACAGCGCCATTCCTGTCCCTGAGCCCGAGGACAGCGTGGCTCTGCTTAGCACAGGCCGTAGGGGGGCAAGCAGGGTCCTCGCCACCCGTGTCCTCAAGCCCTGGTGTCCCAGCCACTGGATGGTGTTGGCCTCTGCTTCAGCCCTGGCAGGTGGGGAAAGGGTTTCAGCGATGGGATGGAGAGGAGGCAGGAGCTGGCTGCCCTAGGTGGGCTGGCAGAGAAGGCATCTCAGAGGGAAACATGGGCAGGGCCACAGAGACCTCTGGGAACGAATGGTTTAAATTGGTGTGAGCTCCTCCCTTGGACAATAGACAGTTCTGGGATGAGCCAGTATTACTAGTATTTTACATGCTGAGGTACGAGTGAAGTGCACAAATATGTAGTAACTGATTGATTGTGCTTGCACAGTTTTTAAACCATGTGCACACAAAAGGATAACACCACAGTCATGATTTAAATACTCCCAGGCTCAGAAAAAGTCGTAGGGAACCCAAATCTCCAGCCAGGAGCTCAAAGTGCAAGAAATGAGAGCTGGTGACTGCGGTTTGCCCAGGTGCCTAACCTCCAAGGTAAGCCACACAGCAACAGGCCTTCCCAGAGGAGAGCAAAGGGAAGGGTCTTTCTCCCAGGTCCCCTCCCGGCAGAGTCATCCTGGTGGCCTGCCTTTGCCAGGTGCCGGGCTCCTCGCTGCTTCCTCCGCACAGCCCCTCCCTCTCAGGTTTCTGATAAGAGCACGTACCCTATTTGAATGTGCCTCATGAAATACATCCTGAAAATGGTCTCTGGGATTCAGCTGTTCACATATTTGGGAACGTACAGATCACCCCTCCTTGTCAGGGGAAAGGACTTGGGATATCTGGCATGCAGTGGCACTGTGCTTCCCCACAGCATGGCTCCTGGTGGCATGAAATAGGTGCAGGTGGAGGGCAAGACATTGGAGTATCAGATGACTGTGACACTCAATTGCTATAGCAACCATGACCCAGGAGTAGTAATGACCTTAGAGCAACATTTGTTAAAACGTGGTACTCAGATCTTGGACCCGTGCCATCTACTGCTGCTTGTTGCTTGTCAGAGAGGAGATCAGTTCAGATATTGAGCATGTTTGGAAACCTTTGTAGTGTTAGCTGAGCATGGCCCATGCATCCTCTTACTGCACAGGGCAGAGGCGTGTTCTGGCATTGTGAACGTCACACGGAGAATCACCTGTGGTGTAGGCGTGCCCTTGATGTGCATAGCAGGACCGTGCCACCATGTGTGAAGTTTTAAGGTTAGTCTTTACTGCAACACTAGCGTATTTAAAATA
>NW_005324334.1:0-1504 GCF_000412655.1 Myotis brandtii | reverse complement strand
TTTGAGATTTCAGAATCTGGCTAAATCTCCAGGCATTGCCCCTAACAACCATCACACACATTAATAATTTATGGGCCTAAAGTTAGAGGATGTTTGTGAGGGAGCATTTCACACACAGTGTAATCTCACAGAAGTAACCACAGATTTCCCATTCACTTTAGGCAGAGACTAATTTATGAACCTTGTATATTATTTAACAAAGAGTATCTGTGAATTCTCTGGGATCTATTAGGCAGGGATGAGTAGGACTTTGTGTATACTTTCAGCAAACAGATTATTTGCTTTCCCTTGTTTTTAATACAAATCTACATGGAGAAACCACTCAAAGGGTGATTTGTTAATTTCTTTTGATTTTCACTGATGCTTGCCTCTGCCTTCACCCCTATAGATACATTCTCTGTGATCTTCTTTGGACTTTTTGAAATTACCATAACTGATCAGTATTTGCTAAGCAATTCTGTGCTGCATTAAACCATACCATATTAAAAAGAATGTTGTCATTGGAAAGATTAATCCCTGAGCTACTGAAGCGCTATTTTCCTTGTTAACTCATTTTTTCAAAGCTTACTTTCAGAAATAGCTGTAAAGACAGACTTCTAACTTAATGAATTACTGAGAATATAAACAGAATAGGGGAAAATACCTAATGTTCAAGCACCCACTGACTATATGATGTGGACTTAGATTAACAATAACTTCTGACATTATGAGTACGTACTATGTGTCTGAGTATAGACTATGTGTCATGTAGTTATTTCAAATGTTTTACATCTGTTGTACTTAATTTTCACAACCAATGAGATAAGACCTAGGATTACTCTCTTATATAAGAGGAGTCTGGGGCACCGGGAGGTTAAGTAACCTGCCCAAGTTCACAGCCATTAACTGGGGGAGACGGATTTCAACCCAATCTGCCTGGCTGCAGAGCTTTCGCCAAAAGCTGCTGTCTCTTGACACCTGGGCAGGACAGTGCCCTGTGTGTCATACAATTATGGGGTCATTTCCTTTCCAACTAAATAATGTTCATGTATAGTATATTCTTCAACATGTAAATTGTAATGATTTCCATTAAGCTGCGTTTTCTGTGTCTGAGAATAAGTCATATGCACAGGAATGGCATTTGTGTGCAGTCTTCAAAGATTCAAGATCTGTATTCATTGGGAGGGGGCAGTGCCTAGGAATTTATCTTTTCCTAAGTTCCCAGGATGTTCTGGTGCAATAACTCTTCAGATAAGCTGGTGAGCAACTACTTTAAATCAAACCTCCGAAAGAATATGCCCACATCCACACAATAACATAAAAGATCCTGGCAAGGGACCAAATGGCACAGATGTGTGTAGGTGGTAATTAGTTCAACTAGAGCTACCCTATAAAACGTTTTTTCACACTGTTGGTTCCAAAGCAGTGTCTTGTCCCTGGAGGGTAAAAGGGTTGACTGCCAATTTTCTAGTAGCTCAGCTCAGCCATAGGATGGTGTTCTGTTCTCAATGGACACTCAATAACA
>NW_005324333.1:0-1504 GCF_000412655.1 Myotis brandtii | reverse complement strand
CTGTGGCTCTTTCCTCATATACTATGTATGTGTCTTCCAGACCCTGGCCTGCTGGAATCCCCTGACACCAGGTCAGCCCTGTCTGGGAGACGGATCTGGCAATTAGGCTCCCAGGCTACTCTACCCAGATTGGCGTCTCTGGCTCCCTCTTTCCCTTCGTTTACTAACTCCAGGGCACTCAGTTCTCCTTCCTTTTTCTCATTTATGCTGCTATGACTTGCTTTACCCTACAGAGTGAATTTCAGTCTCCCAAGCTCCCCTATATCCATGCCACTCACAAACATAAACCATTAGGCATTTCGTGTCTGTGTGTATGTGTATGTATGTGTTTTAGAGTTTTTAAGCATTACAGACAGAGAAAGATAAAAATAAGGAAAATACACCAAGGTTAAAAAACCCTATTATTATTGCTCCTGATTCCATGAAGTTGGGAAGCACCTGAAAATCTCAGATTGTGCTCAACCCAGCCTAAGGAGCTGATGACTACCCGCTGTCAATATGAGAAAGTCAGAGGCCGTGCATGCTATGTCCCCACTGGCCTGTCTGATGCCATCCCCTGTCATTCACACTGGCTTACCTCATGCTCTAGCCACAGAGCACAGTGGCCTGTGCCCCTTTACACTTACCTCCCTGCCCCTGCGATGGCCCCACCGGGAAGGACCTCTTCCTTACCCAGCTTATGTGAATGCCATTATCCTTCAAAAATCAGCTCCTATTTCATTTCCCTTGGGAGACCTTCCCTGATTCCCTGGGGCTTCATGAATGGCCCCTTCCATTGTGCTCTGCCTAATAGTACTTCACGTCTGACTCTCTTACAGCCCCTGTCTTACTGAATTATTATCATATTTATGTGCCATGCCTCCTTCTTGAATGAGATGTTCTTAATGGCAGGGTCCATGTTTTGTTTACTACTGGATCCCCTTGGTATTTCCTCCAAGTGCCTGGATCTTAGAAAGTATCCCCCAAATTTGTTGAATATGTGAATAAGTAAATGCATGGATAAATGAATCAATATGCCTGAGATGAAGACAAGTAATTATCATAACCATGTGTCACACATCCCAAAGCTCGGAGTGTGAATGACAGTTATAAAACTCCCAAAGTTATAATGCCCCTACTCGCATCATATTGCTATGGGAGCCTGGCATTTTATACCAGTTTTTTCTACCTAAGGATGTGGAAGAGGAGAGGCAGTGTGTCAGTCTGTTGTGTTCTGTGGCAGAGCAGTACCCTCCACAAAATGATTGCCTGTCAGCCTGTGACATATTATGGCAGGTGTCACCACAAGTCAGCTCTATTTGGCACAGAGGAGAGTTAATGAAGAAAGGGGGTGGGCAGACTTCTAGGAGATGCAGACAGCATGGCTGGGAGTTGGAGGATGGAAGGAAGAAACCGCCTTCTCAAACCCATGAAAAGAAGTCCACTTCCAGCCTTTGAGGCAGACAAAGTTACCAGAGAAAGTACCCACCTTGGGTAGCTACAGGCTCTTCTGTATGGGGCTTGT
>NW_005324332.1:0-1504 GCF_000412655.1 Myotis brandtii | reverse complement strand
GTATATATGAAAAAACAATTGGAATTGCCTACTAAAGTTACAAATGCACACAGTTTGATCCAGCAATTTCTCAGCTGATGTATGGCCTAAATAAGCTTGCACATATTCACTAGAAAGACTGTAAAATGATGGTTTTATTAATATTCTTCCCAATAGCAAAACACAAGGAAGACTCCAAATGATAGATTACATAGATACATCTCATTTCATTCATGCAATTGAAAATGATAAAGCTGCAAAAATAAATGAAAAATAAACACTACACTCAACAGCAGAGGTAAGTCTCACTTACACAATAGGGAGAATAGAAAACAAGTTGCAAGAGAATACATTTAATATAATTTTATTTCAAAAAACATACAAGCTAAATCATATATTTTTTAGACACATAAATGTAAGTGGTAATATGATGGATAAAATCAATGGTATGGTAAACACAATTATGGGATAGGATTTCTACTAAAGAATGAGAAAGTATGCTCCTACATACAGGGGGACTTCTAATAACAATAAATTCTATTTCTTGGAACAAGTGATACTTATTAAAGAGAATGATATAATTATATTAACACACAATTTAAATCAACTTAAAATATATGGAGACATAGGCTTCACAAATGCACTTATTTTTAAGTGATAAATGATAAGTGATAAGTGATAAATGATAAGTGATAAAATATTAGGGAAATATACAAAAAATTATTCTACCTATTCCTATTACTGAGGTTAGACTCAGTAGACAAAAATAACAGTTTTCTTTTCCATTTACAAGGTGTGGGCTACGTTCACTCAGTCACATTTATATCACTAACTCAATGCAACTTTAGAACACAAGTCAAGCTTTTCTCTTTACTCTGAGTGTGACAGTTGGTAATCAGGTTGGAGAGGTGCATTGGAAAACTTTGTTTTTCACTGAGGACAATTTATGATTGCATAAAAGTAGCTGGGAAAGTCAGTCTCAGCAGACAACTGATCAAAAATAAACAAGCGTACCTAGTTTTATTACACTTCATTTTATTGTACTTTGCAGATAGTGTGTTTTTCTTACAAATTGAAGGTTTGTGGCAATCCTGAGTCGAGAGAATCTATCAGCACAATTTTTCCAACAGCATCGCTAACTTCGTGCCTGTCACATTTCAGTATTTCTTGGAATATTTAGGACTTTTCCATTACTATTATTTTGTTATGATGGTCTGTGATTAGTGATATTTGGTGTTTCTGTTGTAATTGCTTAGGGGTGCAAGAACTGCACCCACATGAAACAGCAAACTTAATAAATGCTGTAGGTGTTCTGACTGCTCCACCAACTAGCTATTTTTATCCCAGCTCTCCTTCTCCTGGGAACTCCCTGTTTCTATTATTGAGATAACAATATTGAGATTGGGCCACTTAATAACCCTACAATGGCCTCTAAGTACTCAAGTGAAAGAAAGAATCCCAAGTGTATCACATTATATTGAAATTTAGCATTAATTAAGCTTATTGAGGAAGGATGTTAAAAGCC
>NW_005324331.1:0-1503 GCF_000412655.1 Myotis brandtii | reverse complement strand
CTGTCCCAAGGCAATAGGTGATGAGTACTTAAATACACGCACCGCTACATATTATTTGTAAAATAGGTGTACGCTCTCCATCCCCAGAGCAATCTACAGTCAGTAGTAGCACACCCTGCGTTACTCTGGGGGACTAAGATTATACCACGTTAAACCCTCCAAATGATTTGATAAATCTGGTAGATTCAGACTACTGAGCGGATGGGGATTCTTGTGTCATAAATGGTCTATTATATTGATTTTGGGTAAGCACAGGGTTCTAAAAGGCATACATTGGAGATATAAATTGGGCTCCCCCCTGGAGTAACTCAGTGGCATTTCCATTCCCGTGTGCTATTCTTAGGGCTCATGGCCCCAATGACAAATTAAGTATAAGCACACATCAGGGAAGAAATGCAGAAGTCCCCATTTGATGGTGTCATTTCGCTGGAGTTGGCCTGTAAAAGGAGAGACCGGGCGATCTCCCCAATACCAAGTCTCTCATTCCTTTGTTGGTGAATTGCATGCACAGAAATGCCAAGTGGTTTATAGAACGGGAGCCTCTGACTTCTAATAGGGAGCTTTCCTGTTTCACCAGTCCCTGCTGTGGCCTCTATGGTCTCCAAGCTGGTCTCTTACTCTCCTATTCACAGGAGAGGGGTTCCCAGGCCTCACTGGGCTTTTCTCCCTTCTTCTGCAGCGAGGGTGCAACCATGGGAACACACAGGTCATCACGTCGCCATGCATTGATTTTCAAAGGGACCTCCGAAAGGACTCCTTGATGTAATGTGTACAATCCCCTTTTGTTTGGGCACAGAAAACATAAAACTTCAAGGAAAAAAAATAACGGACTGAAAAAAATCAATAGGTCCTTATATATTATTTTTATTAGGGACCTTGTCAGAGTGAAATAACTTTTTCCCCCCTCTGGTACTGAACACTCCATTTTATGGACAGAACTGAATGGCCTTTATGTTCACCTTGCAGGTGACGGAGGGTCCATGGCTGCATAGAGGGGAGGAGTAATGTGCTCTGTGTCCCTATGCCCGGCGTCTCCCTTGCCTCGAGACAGTTATTGCCTCTCTGCTCTCAGCCCACGGCTGAGATGGATAAGGACTGTGTTCGTTTCCTGATGGGTACGACTGCCTTTTCACCAGGTAAGCCTCTCTGAAAATTGCCCTGAATGTGTGAATTTTTATTGAGCACTTACTACATTCTAACCATGCTGCTAAGCACTGCATATGCATTTTCTCCATCACCTTTATCATCACCTCACAGTTTCCTATATTTATTTGTGATCAGCCTCCTCTAAACAGACTTATAGGCTCGAACGGGGCAAGGATTTGTTCTGTTTTGTTCATTGTTGTATCACCTGCCCACTGAGCAATGTCTAGTCATGGTAAGCACACAATACATATTTGTTGAATAAATGAACCATTTATTCATTTATGTATGAAAGTCTATGAAATAAACCTTCTTATTAGCCCTGATTTCCAGATATGGAGGAGAAGCCCTGCAAAGATG
>NW_005324330.1:0-1503 GCF_000412655.1 Myotis brandtii | reverse complement strand
CCCCGACAGCTGGGCGACCGAGGCTCGGAGGGCGATGGACGGGGTCGGATGTGAGTGGAGGAGCCGGCTGGGGCTCGGGTCTCCGGCTCCAGAGCCAGGGGCTTTTTGGTTTGAACTTCAAGTGTTTAAGACACGCTTTTAAGTTTGACCCTTTGAGTAGCTAATGTAGGCGTCGGAAGGTGTCCTGGGGGAGTGGCCTCCGCCTCTGCGTCCTTCTCCGCGTGCTGCCAGCGGGCGCTGTGGGAGGCTGGGGAGGTGCGTTTCCACCGCAGGCAGCACCCCTGCCCTCCGTCCGGCCTCGCCTCGGAGAGGGAGGTGCTCTCACCACCCCAAATACACGCCAGACCCTGGTCCCTCAGGCTCCCCTTGCTGGGATCACGCGGCATTTGAAGGTCTGGGAAGGCTGTTAGGGGGCTCCTGCGTTGGACAGGAAGCCCGGGTGGTGTGACTGGTGGGGACTGGCTGGTCCCTGATGGGCCTGCGGGGCCCCAGAGCCTGGCTCGCCTCTCCCCGCCCCCCACCCGCCGCCTCTCACCTCCTCAGGCTGGAAATGTGTCCTGCATCTCCCCCGAGTGTCCTCCCGGCCCCTGTGAGACCTCCCCGGAGTCGGACTGCTGCACCTGTGCTCCAGGTGAGTGACGGGTGGGGGTGGGTGGGAGCATGTAGCTTTTTAGGGTGTTCTAGGGAGGGGTGTCTTCTGAGTATATTTTTGGGGGCGAGGTGAGTGGAAGAGAGAGGAAGGGTTGATTTCCGCTTAGACATGCAGATCAAGGGAAGCATTTCAAACTGCCCATTTTAGTGGAGCACCTAGTGTGTGCTCAGTGGTTTGGAAGCTAGACTGGGCTCAAGGCCTGGCCTGCCCTCTGGCCCCGGAGGCACCTCCGACACAGGCAGGAAGGGGGTGGAGCCCACTCTGTCTTTGCTGTCTCGCGACGGAGACGGGCCTCGACTTCCCCACTGCTGAGCTGGTCCTTTCTTCAAAGTTCGGTTCTGTTTCCCGGGATGACCTCATCGCCGTCACTGACATTCCCTGCCGGCTCAGTGCCGTCGCTGTGCGGGCACTTGCCAGACCTTGATCTCACTGCTCCGTGGGGCACTGCCCTGAGGGAGCCACCTTCGTAGCTCCATTTCACAGATGAGGAAACTGAGGCTCAGAGAGCTCAAGGCACTGCCCGGAGGAGGCACACCAGTGAGTGCAGGCACGAGCTAAACTCAAGCCTACCCATTTCAGAGTCGGCGTCCTCTTAAAATACTTGTTCTTGACCTTTAAATGTTAGATATTACTTCTAATTGAAACGTTCTTTTGAATAGGCGATGTACTCTTAGGAGGTGGGAACTGTTAGCAACCCCACTGAACGGACGGGAAAACGGAGGCTCGGCGAGTTGGCGAGTCGTGTCCAAAGCCACTCCCTGTGGGTCGTGTGGGTGGGATTTGAACCCAGGGCAGCCTGACTAGCGCGGCTGGGCCTGGGCGGGTTGGAGGCTGCTGCTGCCTGTGGGGGG
>NW_005324329.1:0-1503 GCF_000412655.1 Myotis brandtii | reverse complement strand
CCCCCTGCAGAGCCGGGGTCCACGCTCTGAAAGCTGACTTCTCAGGAGTACGGTGTTGGGGCGTCTCACCAACTTCACTCCAAGCTTAGATGTGGTGCCTGAAAACTCACAGAAACTAGGACCACTGGCCCATGTTGCTTATGGCAGGAAACCCCACAAAGCTGGCTTTTGCAGAGAGGGGCCGCGGGGGGAGTGCTCCCCATGCTCTTCCCTACAACCCTGACGTTGGCGGCGGCCTTCTTATAAGATGCGGGATGTGTTTTCTTTGTGGATACCTACACAATGTCAAGGCCCTGAAATGTCCTAAATGTGAGGGAGTGAACATGCCCCAAAATACCAGCCAACAGGAAACAACTGATGCCCATCATTCGGAACTGCGAGCCGCCGCCTTGAGGGGAGCTGCCCACAGCGACCACAGCAGCGGCCTGTTCGGGGGTGAAGTTCACCGAGGCTCCCACGGCCTCCTGCGAGCCACCCTCCTCTCTGCAGACAGGGCTCCCCTCGGTTCAGCAGTGTTTCTGGGGGTTCTCCACCATCAAATCTTGACCTTTCTCTTTGGGCTCAAGGTCACAACCAGCTCTCCGTTGCTGCTGGTTTGGGGCGCAGGGATGCGTGGGAAAAGCCAGGGTCGCTGAGGGCAGGCTCGCACCTGCGGGTCCCACTGGAGCAAGGGCCCACGTGGAAGACCGGCCAGGACTCAGGCTGTTACGGGTTCAACCTTCACAAAGTGGAGGCCTTAAGGAAAATCACAGCTCCCCCTTTGGGCGCTGGGGGTCCACAACCCTCTGGGCAGGGCAGGGCAGGGCAGGACACGTCCAGGCCGCACCACGGGGCGAGGCTGTTCTGTGGGCGAGGGTCTGCTCCCTGCTGAGCTGATGGGACCACTGTAAGAGAGCCTGCTCGGCCAAACTGAATGGGATGTCTTTATTCAATGTCTGTCTGTCCTTGGCAGGATGTCCTCTCCACAGCTGTCAGCACCTCACGTGCTCCACACAGCCCCGGCAAGTGAGCAGTAACCAGGGCCAGGGTGCCGGCCGGACGGAGGCAGCCCGTTTCAGCATCACCTGGGAGCCCGTCCTGGCACAGACACGCCGGGATGTGCGCAGGTGAAGGACTCAGCCCGCTGCCTTCCACCACCAGCTTCCCCTCTAAAGATAACTCAGCCGCCGCACCATGGAGGGCAGACAGGGGGCGCCCCTGGCCCCGGCAGCCCAGCAGCGCCCAGTGTGAAGGGCTGGCTTCTCAGACAAGGACGGCAGTGGTTAGAAGGCCATTTGCAAAAGTGTCTTAAAATGTTCTTTACTCGTTATTCCTGAGAAACCAATGAGACGTCACAATCCCTTCAAAGGAGAAGTCAAAGAACCAGACAATGACACAGAGTTGGCTGAGGGAGGGGAGGGGGTGACTGCCTGGTGGTGGGGTTTCCTTTGGGTGAGGAAATGTCCTGAACTAGATAGAGGTGGAGGTTGTACAACACTGTGAATGCACTAAACGCTACTAAAT
>NW_005324328.1:0-1503 GCF_000412655.1 Myotis brandtii | reverse complement strand
TCCTGGGAACCTGTTCTCAGGCAACAGGAAAAGATCCCCTCAGTATCCACTGATAGTCATTCATCCTCATGTAAACTGAACCACTTCTAGGCAAGTTGCCATGGGGAATATCATGAAACATAACCCTTGGCTTTTAAGGATCATAAAACACTTTAGTTTAAGGAAATAAAGACATAAACATAGGAAACATTAAATTATTATATTAGGCAGCGTGTGATGAATTGCTCAAATAAATATAATTGAGAATAAATGGTGTTGTTTTTCAAATACCTGTATCCGTGTCACTGGACTAGTCCACCGAGGCTGCCTGTCTGCCCTGTTGTGAGGGCTGTGGGAGTGTGTGAGGCAGGAGGCAGTGGCTGTGATGCCTCCAGCTGTGCTGTTGCAGCTCCCAGCTGTGCCCTGCAGTGTGCAGGAGTGGGAGGAATGGAGAGGCAATGTGAAAATGTACCCACACACAGTTTAGGACTAACTTGATTTTTTTTTTAACCAGACTGAATTTTGAAATAAATCATTATATTCTGTAACATTGGGGGAGTCTGTCACAGTTTCTAAGGGATAAGTGAGGAACACATACTTGAGAATTGTACCTTTACTTTTCAAATATTAACTAGAAGTCATAAGGAGCTTGCTGTTTACGCACTGCTTTGTTCTCTTGTCCTTGTTATCAGGTTTATTCCTCTTCAGTGTATTCATTTATTTTTGTTCTATATTTATTTGAAAAGAGAATTTAAAATAACTACCCTTCTGGTAGTGGCTCTGTTAGAGTTGTTACTGTGTTGAGGCTTTGAAGTATGGTTTGTGGGTTTGCCCAAGTTTATGGTATGCTGCAGTCTCCGCTTCCTTCCCCTAGTTGTATGCGTCTTCTGTGGCCCATGCCCAACATGTTCATTACCATCTTCTTTCTGTCTAGAAGTCTTTCCTTACCATTCCAAAAAGTTGTCATTAATTTCACTGGGCTGCCCCCTCCACAGTGCAACAGAGAGTGTGTGAATTTGGGTGCTGGTAGATTTGGTGGCATGTACATTTTAATCTTCTGCTTTCTTCTGTTTTTGTAAACTCCTGGTATTTTTATACTTTCTGTTTCTTAGAAAATTACTAGAAGCTGCTCTTTTCAGTGTTTTCATCTTTTCTATAAACAGACTTAGGATCATATTTTAGTATTTTATCAAGATTTTAATGACTAGCCAAGCTGATGCTCGGGAACGTCTCTAAGGCTGGAATTGACTTTATGATGTTCATTAAGTCCTTGCTTAAGGACTCCAAAACGCATAATGGCCTTGGACTTCAGTTGCATGTTGACTGATAAGGAAATGACTATTCCTTTTAATCTTTACTATGTTATTGGTGTTGAAACTGGAAAGGTCCATTAAGTCTAAGTTTACCTTAAAGGGAAGCGATCTCTGCCATCCAGTTAACAATACCCTGATACACTCAACAGCATTTCAGGGACCTGTCCCTGTTCCTCAGAAGTCAGCAGTTGTTGCCCTGGCCAGTGTGGCT
>NW_005324327.1:0-1503 GCF_000412655.1 Myotis brandtii | reverse complement strand
TGCTCCCTGAGTTCCTGGGGCCCAACTAATCCAGCCCAAATTCTGCAGCTTGATCTGCAAAGCTTTTCCATGTCCTCACCCCAGACCTTGAGCCCACCCCTCCTGCCCTGATCTTCTCCTCCCCACCCATGCTCCACATCCCCTCTTCGAAGGACCCCATGGTCCTCTCTATGAATCTTCATTCCAACAGAAGCCCCCTTGACAGATACCGATAGCGGTGAAGTAGAGCACACACTGCCTTGACTTTGATCTTTCCCTGAGATAAGAGTTGGTCCCAGTGAGGCCATAGGGCCTTCTGGCCTGAGAACCATCCCCAAACCTCCCAGTGCAGGAGCTCACCCCGAGAGCACTCCCCTACGGCCCTCCTGGCCTATCTCTCTTACCATTGACATGGTTGATGTTGCCCTGGATTTCCGCCTGAGTTAGGTAGCAGTCATAGATGTCCTGGCTTTCTCCATCATCCTGCAAATACTACATTGAAAGGGAAACCTGGGAAAGCCAATTCCATTTTCTCCTCCTCCTTCCTCCCTGTCTATACCTATTTCTTCTTCTGGGGGCCTTCCCAAGGCCAAAAGTCAACCTGGTAGGGAGGAATCTGGGGAAATTGTGGGGTCCAACCCTCTGGCACTGACACAGTTAAGTCAAACCAACCTTTGGAACCCCCAGCCCAATCTCATTCAGTTCTACATTCCACAGAGTCTCTCTCAGCCCTCACTGAAAATCTATCTCCCCCCTCACCCCCCTCACCTCTTCTCCTATCTTATCTTCTGAATTCTCATTATTCTCCCAAGTTCCTCTCCTATTTCTCTAAAATAACTGCCAAGTTAGTTTCTCTAAGCAACTTTGGAACCTAGAAACAGCACACACAGGAGTCCTGGTTTCACTCGGGCTTTCTAAGCCACCCAGCTTTTTAGCCCCTGCGTTCCAAGGTTCCTCCTTACGCAGTTCCTGGCATTGGCAGCCTTCTCCATCTTGGCCTGGGCCAGCAGCTCCTGGTAGATGACTGCCAAAGGCTCTCGAAGATTCCCCAGCAGAGCACAGGGATTCTGCAAGGCAGCCAGGGTGTCCTCGACCACCCCTCGCTCCACTGCCTCATTGATAGCAAGAACAGCTGCATGGACTGGTAGGGGGCATGGAAACAAGGTCAGGAGGCCAGAACACACCCAGCCCAGCTGCAAGCTACTCTGACATCATCCCTTTTCCATCCACAAAGGCCAGGCAAACCAGGATGAGAGGATCCAGAATCCACCCAAGAGCTGTGAGGCTCAGAGTCCTCCCGTTCTCACTGAGCCTACCCTTAGCAGAGCAGGGCCCAGTCCCTACCTGCAGCCTCATCCACTGAGAGCTCATTGGCCAGGATGCCCCCGATTTTGCTGAAGGCAGGCAGCTGAAGGCCGTATTTGGCAAGTTCAGAGGCCATGTTGCTGAGTTCCTCAGCTGCAATGATACCACAGTGTCCTTCATCAGGCCCGGAACCCCCAGGAGCCGGCCTGGAACCCCCAG
>NW_005324326.1:0-1503 GCF_000412655.1 Myotis brandtii | reverse complement strand
CAATATGAGGCCAGAGAAGAAGGTGATGATGTCAGCCATGTGGATATTAATCTGTAGAAAGAGCCTTCCAGGCGCCTAGACCAGCATGTGCAAAGGCCCTGAGGCAGGAACTCATCTGGTGTGTTGGAGGAATGGCAGAGTGAGTGAAGGAAACACAGCAGGAGATGAAGCGGGTGAGGATTTGGTTGTAGTGAGTGAGACAGGAGCCGCGGAGGATTTTGAGCAGAGAACTTAGATGATTTGATTTGCTGTTGCGTTGAGAACAGGCTCTAAGGAGGCAAGGGCAGAAGCAGCGACAGCTGCAGGAAGTGGTCCAGGTGAGAGAGGTCCAGGTGAGAGCCATCTGGGTAAGAGGCGACGGAGCCTGGACCAGGCTGCGGGCGGAGAGGGTAAGGTGGGAGGAGCCAGCTGTATTTTGGAGTTAGAGACGACCAGGTATGCTGGCAAGTTGAGAAGGAGCATTGCTGGGGCCCAGCCACCACAGGGGAGCCAGGAGGCTTTAGAACAGGCAGGGATGGTTCACCTTGGGGACGGGCAGGAGGGCAGAGCAGGAGGCTGCTGCTGGGAGGGTATCTAGGGGGCTTCTCTTCTGACTCCTTCCACTTTGTCATTGAAACAGGTGGAAGAGTGGGTGGAGGTGCAGGAGGTTTGAGAAGAAAGCACAGAACCATCACCCAGGACAGCAGGAGAGGGAAGGACCAGGGAGACACAGTCAGGCCACATCAGGGCCCGGGCCCATCCGCCTTGGGAAGCCAGTCCCTGCCCTCTCCCCTCCTGGGCCGCTTTCTGGGCCAGCACGCCACTCACTTTGGACTTATCCTACTCCCATGTCCTGGGACGCGGTCCATCTCCCCTTCCAGACGGGGCAGGACGCAGCTCTGATTCATCTCCTCACCTCGTGCTCAGTTCTTGGAGCACTGCTGGCTCAAACTTCTCCTCAAGTGCCTCCCCCCGCCCCCAATCCCTTTGCCGAGCAGGAATTGGCTTCAGCTGAAACTTGGGGGCACTCAGCCCCATGGAGCACACCCTCTGGGGGGTGCTTTACTCCTGGAGCGTAACCAGGAGAAAGTAGACTCATCTGCAAAGGAAGACAACTGACAGGTGAGCTCCCGGCCCTCACCTGAGCTCTGTGGTTTACCCTGAAGACCAATTATCCCGCAGCCTGCGGAGGCCCTGGCAGCCGTGCTGGCTTCCTGCCCGCGGCGGCATCACACAGCTTCCACTCCCTGCTGGCGCTGCTCGGCTCTGAGCAGAATTGCCCTCCACCCTGAGCCATGGCAGGCAGATTCACATCGGACCTGGGTTCCTAACAGAGTCTGCCCGAGGCTGGTTCCAGGCTCCCACCACCTCGCCCCCCTCTGGGGCTGGGCCCAGGCTGATCTCCCCATGACTGCTCCAAAGTGAGTCCCTGTTTCTTTCCTTTATTTTCCTGTTAATCCTCACCCGAGGATATCTTTCCATTGATCCTTTAGAGAGAGTGGAAGAGAGAGGGAAAGACAGAGA
>NW_005324325.1:0-1503 GCF_000412655.1 Myotis brandtii | reverse complement strand
TTGTAACTCTCAGTGCTTTGAAAGTGAGGAAGGGAGTGATGGCAGTTTTTTCAAAACAGTTTCTTCTCATCTAAATTTCTATAATTCCTAATTGATTTCTGTACCACCAACCCAGCCCCTCATTAATCTGTCCACCATATCTCTGCCAGAAATATGTTTTGAAAATGCAAATAAATCACATTGTTACTATGATTCCCAAAGCTGTACTGAATTCTGTCACCTTCATTAGCTCAGCACAAAGACTATCACCTCACCTACAGCTATCCCAAAATACTTCTTATTCCCAAACAAGTTATGCAGTGTCTTGTATTGGCTGCCTTTGCACACACACATTCCTCTGTGTCTGGTTATTTCCTATTCATCCTTAGAAATTCACCTTGTGCCATCCTCCTCCAGGAAGCTTTCTGTGCATGTGTCACAATGAACTTTATATGGAATTATAGTTGATAGATTTATTTGTCTCTCCCTGCTTCATAAGACTCTAAGCAAAACAGCAAAATGTCAGCAATGAGGTAGGCATTACGTATTAGGAGGTGCTATCACATAGCATTAAAGAGTAGAAGCTGTAATATCATCCCATACCAGCTAGATGTGCTATGTGCCAAGTGGTTGAATCATTTACCCTATTGGTACAGTAATTTCATCATTTGTAAAGTTGAAAAGGCCTGGCTTATAGTAAGCATTCAAGAACTATTATGATAGTTTTGAATGTCTACATTTATCTGTGTTTCTTTCTATATCTACATCTATGTTTGTGCATCTGCCTAGAGCAGAGCAGAGTCCAAAACCCTGTTGACTCTTCATGCAGGTGTGTGTGTAGTCTGGTCCCTACAGTAGGGCTGTGTTCTCTCAGAAATGGGCTCTAGAAGCCAGTTTTAGATAAATTTTTCAAATGCTCTTAAAAGTAAATATGTTCACTAGGTACACAAATGTTTTAACTTTGAAAAAGACCCCCAGGCAAACTTTTAATTTTATTCAACCAGTGCATACCAGTAGAATCTTACTGTTTCCTTATGGCCAGAATGACCATACATCCCACTGAGCTTGGGATGGTCCCAGTGTAATGTCTCTCATTCTGTCATAATGATTAATTGTGCTTCATTTCATTCTCAAAAGCATCCTGATTTGGACAATTCATTATATGACCACTCTATCTGTGGCTTGTGATCATTCTGATTGATCATGGTAATTTTTTTTCTGATTGGCTAGTGCCCATACCATACCAGCTGTGAAATGTTTTTCATACCAGATATGCTTATAAGAGTGACCTGATTTGTTCTCCTATAAACTGAATTAAATGCACATACATTAAGTCCTTAGAATAAGAAAAATGAGAAGGACAAGACAGAAGAGAGCCTGATTCACACTCCACCCCCAAGGACTGACCTGCGAAGGAAGGGGATCCAAGCAGGTCTGAGTCCATTGGTGATGCCTTCCTCACTTCCACCCTCTCCCGTCTTCTCCCTCACCTGGACCTTCTCTCTTTTCTGGTTTCTTTCAGGT
>NW_005324324.1:0-1503 GCF_000412655.1 Myotis brandtii | reverse complement strand
TTTACAAAACTCAGTTTCCTCCTGAAAAATGGGGGTGACGATTGTACTCACATCCCAGGGTTAAGTCCACACAGAAAAACGGAATCTTTTTATTATTGTTATTTCCGGATGGCCCTCCGCAAAGGTCAGGCGGTTAATTTCACGGCCATCGGCAGTGAGAGCACCTCCCGAGTGTTAGAGGAAGAGGCCGCTTCTGACCTTGACCTTCTTCTGCCGCATAAGACCCCACACAAGCCTTTCCCTCCTAGTTTTCTATCATCACTGAAGTCAACTCCGGAGCTTGGATTTATGAATTTATGAATATAAATAGGACAGACACGCCATTCATAATCTTCCTGACACTCTCAAACGGTTCAGCAAAATATTGCTCACAGATGCATGAAAGATACACTTCATGCCTGATTGGTGATAAATTATGAGTTATTGGGTTCTACTGTTCTTCCCTGACTATTTGTTCATTTAATAATAATTATTATAAACCGCCATGGGCACTGTGATAGGGGTTGGGGGTAACGAATGTTCATTCACTTCATTTTCATTTATCCAACGAACAATTATTAAAGTGCCTACCACACGCAGGAAACAAATTAGCCTCTGGGGTAGGAGGCGTCCACCTGGGGGGACTCGGAGGGGTGAGGTGGGAGCCCATGCTGGGGCGGCATAGAGGGGCTCCGTGATGATTGTGATAAAAGATTGATTTCAAACCATGGGGATCATGGGAGCCAGGTCTCTCACGGTTGGAGAAAGGAGTCACAAATACGGAAAGAGAGAAACCCAGAAGCAACCCGTTTATAAAAATTCTGCAGTGCAGAGCCGAGAGGCAAGGCAGTGAAAATGCTTCCTATAAAGTGATTTTGTCTCAGAGGCACCTGGGCTATAATAAGAGACAAACCGGAAGTGGTGCTGTGGGCAGCTCTCTCTCTCTGGGCTGCTCAGCCCCCCACCCCCCCCTTATGGTGCAGCTTCCCAGGTTCCTCCCCAAGGCTCTCAGTCTGCAGAACTCCTGCCTGGGGGCTGGGGGCGGGGGTGCGCCGTGGGGGCCCTCACGCCTCACCTGGCCTCTTCATGTCTCTCCAGGAACCCTTTGGCCTCCAGCCAGGTCTTCTGGGACCCCTCTTCCTGCAGGTGTCCTGGGGAGCAGACTCGAGGCAGTTCAGGGTGAAGGGCATGCCTTAGGACGTGTTCCCAGGACCCACCCCCTGGGGAAAGGAGGGAAGGAAGCAGGTCTGGGTGGAGGAGAAGCTGAAGGGGATGCTGTCCCCATGAAGGCCACTGCTGGCCTGCCCCCTGTGTTGCTAATGCGTGTAAATCTCCTCCTGGCACATGGAATACATGAACAATTGCTTTTGTTATTATTACTACCGTGACCCCTCAGATAACCACCAAAGAAAATTTTAAAGTTTGCTTATTTACTTCAGATTTCTTTTGACTTTCTCCTTATTTTGAAATAACTTTCAACTTTGAAATTACTATAGAATCACAAGAAACTGCAAAAATAGGGCA
>NW_005324323.1:0-1503 GCF_000412655.1 Myotis brandtii | reverse complement strand
ATTGCCAGGGTGATGATTTAGGATCTCTCGTGTAGGTGACTCCAAGGCCCGCATTCCCCTGAGCTGCAGCATCCTCTGCCACAGGCCCTTTGTTCCCATGTCAGTGGCCTCCTGTGTGAACCTGGGGACTCAGAGGGACTCGGCTTCATTCCGGAGACCTGCCGGAATGATCCTCTGGTCCAGCTTCTCTTCCCAAGTGCAGCTCCTCAGAAGCTCCAAACTGCAGACAACTCTCTCCTCCTAAAGATAGAACCTATAGGAATCGAGACTCAGACTCTGGAGTCAGAATCACATGTTCCAATCCCAACTCCGTTACACTCCCGCTGTGTGACCTTGGGCAGCTTAGTTGACTTCCCTGTGTCACAGTTTCCAGAGGGGGATGAGGCAGGTTAAATGGCATCAACCTCATTGAGCAGTTGTGAGGATTCGGTGAAGTAAAATTGCAAGACGAAGCCACACCATAGAAAGTGATCCTTTCTGGCATTTTCCACTGTTGTGAACATATCTGCCTTGTTCATTCTTCCCCAGGGACTAGCCCAGATGAGCAGTTAGTTCTTCATTTTTGTGGGCTCCCTGGGTTGCATATAACACCAAGCTCTTCTTTTTCGTATCACATGTGCCTGGGAATCAATTGCCTACACCTCTCTGTAACATTTCTCATGTAGACATACAGCAGCAGTGGTAGAGCTGAGCCGCCCTGAGAATTAAGAAGAGGCACTGCGACCTCATAGGCTCATCAGCCAGGGGCAAATGCAAGTGCGTGAAGCAAGCCTGGTAGGAAGAACATTGTAGGATGATGACAGATGGCAACTTACCGTGGACATCCCCCAGGAAGATGATAAAGAGGGGTGGGGACTGGGGCAAACAGGGAGCAGTTCCAGCTGACTGTCGCCATATTTAAAATGAAGGCTGCTAGTGCAAGAAAGGGGCCCAGTGGTGCCATATCTTTGCTTATAAGTAACTAAAACGCTAGATTTTATGTTTACAAAAAAAAAACACACCACAGGAAATGCCATCAATGTCAAAACCAAAATCTGTGAATATGTTTGGTTACATGGCAACGGGGAGTTGAGGTTCCTATCATACTGGCCTTAAAACAGGGAAATTATCCTGCAATGTCCGAGTGGGCCCAGTAGAACCACCAGGGTCCTTACCAATGGGAGAGGGAGGCAGAGAGTCAATAGGAGACGTGGATGTGGAAGAAAGGCTCAGAGAGGCGCACCGTGGCTGGTTTGAAGGAGGCCACAAGCCAAGGAATGTGAGTGGCCTCCGGCAGCTGGGAAAGGTGGGGACCCGGATTCTCCCCTGGACCCTTCGGGAAGGAACGCAGCCTCTATTTTAGCATCGTGAGGCCTGGGTCAGGGTTTCGACCTCTAGAACTGTAAGAGGATGGATCTGTGCTGTTTTGCATCACTAGTTTATGGTAATTTGTTACAGCAGCAACAGAAAAAACAAAGGAATCGCCTAAGTTTTACAAGAAGCCAGGTGAGGCAAGCAAACCAC
>NW_005324322.1:0-1503 GCF_000412655.1 Myotis brandtii | reverse complement strand
TTTTTTTTTTTTTTTTTTTTTTTTAACCTGGGTTTCTTGACTCATAGTTCAAAATGGGGAAAATAAAGTTCCTGTTGGCAGCATTGGAATATATGCCTCGGTAGGTAGGGTAGAAAATGGTCTTCTCTTTGTTTTACCGTAAATGAGACTTTAGGATTGCTAGGAGAGAGAATTTTGGTCTCAACATACCCCCTTTCTAATCTCAACTGAGAGTTTTTGTCCAGATGCATTTTGGGACATTTCATTAAGGTTAAGTGGTAAGTGCTTTAGAGGGTAGTTAGAATCCCTTTGCTTTTATTTCGTCATTAGGTCAATATTTGGTCACCATGAGGCTATCAGGTTCTGTTTGCTTGGTTTGAGTTGTTTGGGAAAGTCTTTCAATTCCACTTAGTTTAATTCCTGGAACAATGGTATAACTGGTGTGGTTTAAATATTTAATCTCTTATCACAGTCAACCAGATACAGTCGACAGAAAAGAAAAGAATATCTAGAAAAGAATATCTTTTCAGTTTACCAAGTGCTTTTGTAAAAAGATTCTCACACCAACTTCATGAGTAATAGGGAATCTAAACATTGGGCACAGTGGCATGGGGGAGAAAGTCTCAAGAAATGAAATGAAGTTTTAATATGTGAATAAACGATGCACAGAGGAATTAACTGCCCATTTAATTGAATTTTTATGGGAGTCCGATAATGAAACTAAATGCAGACTGAGAAGATTATGCTGTTTGAAGTGATAATTAGGATTTGTGTGTGTTCTGTATGTGTGAATGTGTCCTATATGGCGACATAGGAAAATAAATGCATAGAAAAACACCTTTAAATAAATAGGACTAATTTTCATATGATGAGATTCTAAAAATGTTCTTTAAATTTTTGTAGATGTACATCCAAGGAAAATTACTATTTGCCAACTTTATTTTCAATGGTTACAGCACATCTGCTAACGACCTTCAGAAGCAAATTGTGAAGACAAGGGGTGATTATCAGATGGGATATTTCCTACCCAGTGACTTCAGAATCCGGTAGAGTAACTACGCACGTTCTACCTTATCTTACACTTTTAATTAGTAAATCCCAGACAAGGGCTAATTGGGACTTACTTTTGCTTTTATGAGTGATTTTTCTTTACCTCAAACTTACTTTTGCCTTTATAAGTATTTATCCCTTGCCTCAAATCTTTTCTGGAAAGAGGTAGCTTATTTATTTAAAAGTTCAGTTCAAGAAAGACCACTTTCTTATTAACCAGCAAATGTTCCCAAGACTGTTAAGCTAAGCTTAGAAGGAGTCAAACCAATAATTCCTTCAATTACATAGCACAGAGTATGACTTTATGGATGTTAACTTTCTTCTTTATTCTGTATGTCTTTTCTGTCAGGGAGGTCATCTAAGTTAACAAATATAACACAACTAGAGGCCTGGTGCATGGGTGGGGTCCCCACAATGAGAATGTACCCAATGGCTGACAGTCACTCTAAAGCAGCGGTTCTCAACCTGTGGGTC
>NW_005324321.1:0-1503 GCF_000412655.1 Myotis brandtii | reverse complement strand
TCCCTGCAGTGAGTATAAATCAGTCAAGAGCTGCCCAGGGGTGCAATAACTTCCTAGTGGACTTTGCTAAGGCAGATGAGTGCTCACGTGTCCACTGCCTGCAGGAGTCTGGATAACCCAAGGGAAAGAGTCTGGAAATGAATGGCAGAAGGACACCTGGCTGCATTATCCAAGACCCTCTCCTCGAAGAGAAGCCCCATCCCTATCCCTGGGTGGCTCTCAGTTGAGACAAGTAACCATGATCCTAGGTTCTCAGGTCATTATTATCCCAGGGTTTCCCACCCTTCTTCTCCTTCCCCACCAAGGGGGCTTCACTCTTCCTGGAAATGAATGTTTGTGGGAAGATGGGGAAAAGGAAAGGGAACACCAATTATTGAGTATCTTCTGTGTTTGTCAGGCATTGTGCTGAAGCTGAGATAAAAAGATAAACACAACCAGACGAGGGAGACAGAACTATGTAAATAATTACAACAGTGTAACCATGGCTTTGTACTAGTTTCTACTAAGGTCGTGGGCGCAAAGGGAAAGTTATTGGCTTTGCCTGGGAGGTTGGATCAGTGCGTGTTGGGAAGGTTGTTGGAGAGTAGAGAACATTTAAGGAAGTGCTTAAAGGAGGCATAAAGTTTGCTGGAGGAAGGAAGGGAAGTTCAGATGGTGGGAGAAGTGTGGGTCCGTTGGAGATGGGAAAGTGACTGTGGTAGAAGTTGCAGCATTTCAGAGGCACAACATCTCAGCATCTTAGCAGAGGGTCATCTAAGCCAGGGTCCAAAGAAGAGTGAGATGCCTGTCAGTTTGGTAGACTGCTGGAGGTTTCTGAACAGAGGAAATGTCATGATCAAATTTGTATTTCAGAAGGGTGGCTTGGGGGGCCCAGTGAAAGATGGACAAGGTGTTTATTAAGCGTGCCTGGAGACCAGCCCCAGAAGATTTCTCATGAATCTGATGCTTGGCTAACAAGACTCTTCTACAAACCATTCCTGGCTATTCTCTATCCCTGGACTTGCAGCTCTAGAAGATGAAGATCTAAAGTGGTGGAGTGACCACTTCTAAAGAGCTTTTGTCTAAAATAAACCTTATCTGTGGCACGATTCAGGCTCTGTCATTCTTCCCATTTAGGCATTCTAGTGGACCCTCTGTGGATGGGCAGGACCATATGTGTGTCCTGCACTGAGCCCATGAATGCAAGGTACTCATGAAAGATCAGAGGCAAGATCCTTCCAGCTAGTTCCTTTCCTCCTTCCATGTCCATGTCTCTAGACAGGGCAAAGGGCATAATAATATTTTCTCAATCATTCTGTGAATAAAAATGACCTTCTAGCACTTAGCAAGCCTATTGGAGCAGGACTGGATGCCTAACTCCAGGAGAGCAACCCCAGCCCTTGGGATGTGGGACTTTGAGTGGCAAAGACTGGGAAGTGCCAGCTCCTGCCCTGGAGTGACTAGGAGTTAGGGTACAGTTAGGACAGAGGCTCTGTGGGTGGAGTCTTTGATTCAGAGTTTTCC
>NW_005324320.1:0-1502 GCF_000412655.1 Myotis brandtii | reverse complement strand
TAGAAACACCTACCTTGCTCCTAGATTCTCTCTCTCCTTTTCAATCTTTACTTTTCCATTGGTTTTTAGAGAGAGAGTGGAAGGGAGGAAAGAGCGAGAGAGGGAAAGAGAAACATCACCAAATGAGAGACACACCACTTGCTTGCCTCCTGCACGAACCCCAACCGGAGGGAGATGGAACCCTCAACTGAGGTATATGCCTTTGACCTGGAATCTAACCCACGCTCCTTTGGTCTTCAGGCCAACACACTAACCACTGAGAGAAACCGGCCAGGGTGCTTCTAGATGCTTGATTGACTGAAGCAGTGAGATAATAAATGTGGAATGATTTAAGCTGTTCCATTACATTGTTCACTGCAGATAGTTTGAGAAACAATGATCTAGAGTATTCTTGATCAATGGTTAGATATTGAAGGCTTAATTAAGAATTGACAAGTCTTATTAAGTATGGCTCCATGTGGTAGAAAATAAGAAGAGTAGTTAAGGCACTGATAACAAAGTAGATGAGCTATTGATGCCTCTTCCTGCTGTAAGATGAAGTTATCCAGAATCTAAGCACTGATATCTCCCATTACCTCATAAATGATTCAAATAACAAGCTATTTATAATGAATGTCATGGCCTTTTCCTCTATTTTAACGATAATGCTTATTATTTTAAGAATTCTGAGTAGATTTCAGTAGGAGTGGGTGTGAGAATATGGGTGTATAAATAGGAAAGGATATCTTTAACTCTAAATGCAAAGATTATTTTAGGTCTCAACCCTACACATATCTGAAGCAATGGAGTTCTTCCGGAATGGCTTTCTAGTCAGGAGTGTGAGATACAATGCTTTCATAACAAAGGTTAAAACTCATTCATAAATAATTTATTTTCTGGTCAAACTATGTTGCTCCCGAATATATTTGACAAACCTATGATCATTAATATTATTTAATACAATAGAAACAGGGAGTAATTTTAATTTAGATTACAAAAGGGAACCAAGAATGAAAACCTGAGTTTTATTTAGGATGTGTCATGCAGATACAAAGATTTGTAGCTTTCTTTGATGTGCTCACATGAAATGCTTGTAGTCAAATGGTTATTTTTAAAGTTGAGAAGAAATTCGGGACAAAAGGAACATTTTAAATATAAAAGGGACCTCAGGAAGATCACAAAGAAGTGAAATCACTATTACAAAGTTCAAAGACATATTTTTCTTCAAATACCAAGAAACTGACTTAAGTAGCTTTGGTGACCCTCATTCAGGGAAGACGCTCTGGCTCTTACGGAAGTGATGGATGTGAGGCCATTTTTTTTTGCCCCCTTTTCAGAAACTGCTGTTTTGGACCATTATTCTGCTTCACTTTCTTGAGACTAATTTATCTGTTGGGCATTCTCCTCAAACACCATTTTCTCTTCTCCTTGAATGGCTACGCTAGACTTTTTTTTTCTTTTTACCTTTATTTACTTATTTTTTAAAATTTTTTAAATTAAATTTATTGGGGTGACATTGGTTA
>NW_005324319.1:0-1502 GCF_000412655.1 Myotis brandtii | reverse complement strand
GGGCCAGAAGGTTGAGAACCACTGTTCTAGACAGAAATGAGGTTGGGATGATTGCTTGGGAGAATTGTTCAAGAATAGGCCACTAATGAAGACATATAAAGAGCCATCTTGTTCTGCCCTTAGTTCTGAGATAAAGTCAGACAGAAATAACTAGAAGCCAAGGCATTCGGGGGCATTGTTTGTTTGGTAAATTTTGATTCATGGTCTCATTAATGTCTCATCAACCTCTTGACCACTAGTCTGGGCAGGTAGCTTGGTGTGGGGACATTTCCGCTCTGGCAGCTAAGACATGGTCGTCCTAATGATGATTGCTTTCAGTGTCTCAGAGCCACTGGTCCCCGAATATGAAGCACTGTGTGTATCTAAACAGATTCTCATTGTTTTCATCCTGTGTGCAATTTAGCAGCAAGAGATTTTGTATCTAACAGCTTTCAATAGTCCTACTTAATTAGGAACTGCTTGTGACTGGCCAGCTAATGGCCATAGCTGCTGAAGTGGACATGTTTGCCCTGAAAAAGGTGGAGAAATGAAAAGAAATTTCAGTAATCCTTGCGTAACTGAGAAAGGATCAGAGAGTTGTCAGGGGCACATTGGCCTTCCTGATTGCAAAACTACCTTCCAGGTCATGACAGCACAATTGGAAGGACACCACAGGAAGGGCCAATGTGAGGAATACGACCTCGAATCTACACCTGCCTACCTTCACTGTGGGTTCCCTCTTGTTTCATTGTTAGTTTTTCTCCTTATTCCCAGGCATATATTTTCACTTAGGGGGAAAAAATAGTGAGGCAGTGCCCATAGAGTGCTAAAGCAGCTCCTCCTTGAATAAAAAGAAAAGCATCAAAATTACTCAGCACACATTCCATGATAAATTTACATGAATGTGTTGCAGATTATATACTGGTGAAGAGCATGGACTTTGAGTATTATAATCAGATCTTTATTCTGCCACCTGTTAACTGTGGACTTGGAGCAAGTTACTTCTGAGTCTCCGTTTACTCATCTGTAAAATGGGTTATGTAGCTGTAGTTACCTCAAAGAATCTACATTAAAAAATTAAATGAGCTTAAATCTGTAAAACAGCATGTATAGAGGCTGGCAAGTACCTTGTGCTAAATGATTGTTGACTGATTTGTGAGTTCAGTTTTGATTCAGTTTACGACTTCTGCTGGCTAAAAAGTTAGGACTAAATTAAGACAGCGGGTGGGTTTCAAAGTTAGAAGACTCAAATTACACACACGCACACACAGAACTGGGACATCGTAAGGCTTCAATAAATACTAGTTTCTTTACAGTTATAGCCATGTTGGCATTAAATTAATAAGACATCCAAAGCTGAATTGGGCAGATGTGAAGACGATCTATGATGGTAACTGTTGACATTGTATTTCTTTAGAATTTTAAAAGCTCTTTCAAAATACATTGCTTTAGTAAGTCCTTACAACATACATTATTGTATTTAATCCATAAATTAGGGAGGGAGGTAGGGAAGTATTTTTCGT
>NW_005324318.1:0-1502 GCF_000412655.1 Myotis brandtii | reverse complement strand
GGGCGATGTGTGGCACTGAGGAGTCTCAGCCTGTGGCCTTGCACCTGTAGCCAATGGGCGACGGAAGTGGGAGGTTTGAGTTGGGTACGTGGGAGGCAACACAACCTGGGTGAAGGATGAGGTGTATTTATTCTCCCTACCATCCTAGCTAATGGCAAATACACAACTGGATTTTTAAATTAGATCTTGCGACTTCTCTAAAAAGAGTGAAACAGTTCCTTGGACAGTCATTGTGTGTACTAGTAAAGGGATTATAAACGGCCTACTCAATATGAATTCTTCCTTTATTCTTTGCTTACAGATTCCTAGTTTTGTTTAAGACACAATGTGAGCAATTTAAACCACTCCATGTCACAGTCCCTCTTGCAGGTTAGGTGGCCATGTAGTAAGGTTTCAACCCATCTGGTACAGGCAGAAGAGCTTTTTGCCTTTCCCATACTCCTTTCCATTGCAAAGAGGTTACAATGCCAGGAGATGCAGCAGCCATATTGTGACCATGAGACAGCATGCATGACGAAAAGGCCAAGGACTATCAGTCCTGGCATGGTTAAGCTGGTGAACCAACACCTACTTCCAGAATTTTGGTTGAATGAGATGACTTGGTTAGGATTGTTAGTGGAAGGGTTTTCTGTTTCTGGCAATTGCTTCCGAACCGCCTTAGGGTAGCATGCTCTAGTGGAGAGAATGCTATAGTAGGAAGCCAGAAAACTATGTTCTAAGCTTATTTTACTGCTATTTTTCTCCCCTTAGAAACTTATTTTAAGACAATCCATTTAAGTCAAGTCCCCAGTTGCCTCCTCTTGTTGCATGGTACACAGTAGGACCTCTATAAATATGGTTAAATTAGAAAAATACTACACAAGGTACCTTACTATCCTAATGCAGAAAGATGAGCCTGATGACCTTGGATGTCCCTTTTAGGTTTAAGAGGTTAATTCAGTGCCAAGTATTTCTGAAAGAGAATGTGCTATTTCAAAGGAAATTGGTGGTGTTGTGGTGAGAGAGCTGCTCAGAATTAAAGGATAATATGTTTTGTTTTACAAATGTGTATGAAAACCTATGACAAGAATTCAATAATTTTTTGTTTGTTTAAACCTGAACTGATTTTCCTGCTGTGTTTTTCTTGCACAGATTCTTGTCTTCTCTGCACTGGGTTCAGCTGTGTCAGTTTTCATGTAATGTGCTCTTCTACCTGTGTTAAAGTTGATTAATGTTGATGAGTGGCCTTGAGGTTCATGGAGATCTAGGATTATTGCAAGCTATAAATGAGGAATCATGGTGTGTGACAAAGAAGGAGGAATCATGATGTGTGACAAAGAAGAGACAAGTCTATAACACAATCTATTCAATTTTTGTCACCCTTACTCTACACCTGCAATGGACCCTCGTTTCTCCATCTGCATACCCTGTGGCCCCAAGGAGCTGAAATGCAATGAATTGGAATGATTGAGTTTCGGGTCAGTGTGATGATGAGAGAGAATCATCAATTGGCTGCCTCCTGC
>NW_005324317.1:0-1502 GCF_000412655.1 Myotis brandtii | reverse complement strand
ACATAATTAAATGCAATAAATATTCATTTCCTTTCTCATCCAATTAAAAAAATAGATACAGGATGTGAGAGGTATGATGAAAAGAATGTAGTCTAGGAAGCAGGGAGTTTGGCTCAGATGACCTATTGGTGACTCACTAGGCTCTGAACTATGGCTCTCTCAGCAGCGCCAGCGGCCTGCCTGTGGTGTGAGAGTTTACAGTTATTACTCTGCTGAGCCCCCTGCCCTGCACATGGGAGGGAAGTGAAACTCAGCCTCCTGGAAAATTGCATCTTTGCCAAAGCTAGAAAAGTGCTCTGTGCCAACCTGTTTCCCATTGGCCTCAAAGTTTCTTCCTTAGGCCAAATGCATTTGATTGTTCTCCAAGTCTGACAGAGGCTAGAGGGGATTCCATATAATCCCTGCCCTGTTTTTCTCTGATTGAAACTCCCCCATGCACACACATGCTCACACTTCATTCTCACCAGGTTCCCAGGAGGAGAAAGTCCACTTTAGTATGTGCCAGGATTAGGCTCAGAGGAGCCCAGAGATTTCTCCACTACACAATGGCCTGATTGTGCAGGCTTGTCTCAGCCCAGTGGCAGGTCAGCAGGCCAGCTGAAAGCTCATCTTAAACAACCACCTCAAACCTTAAACCCAAACACCACAGCTGCACTCCTGGAACCAGGTCTGTTTTCCTAGAATATCTGGTTACAGCATTTAAAAAGTGAGCAACCTCATTATCAATAGTGTTTCTGAGAACCCAGCATTCCTTTGGAAAATGCTAGCTCTCCAGGGCTGGCAAGAGCTGCAAAGCAGACACATTCCCTAGCCTGATGCCCCCTCCCTGAGGTATCACCCAGCCAAACCCAACAGCCCAGCTTAGTAAAAATGAATGCTAGACCCAATTTCTGCTTAGGAGCTGGGAGTTTCAGTGATTGAGAGAGGAAGTGGCATCTCCTTCCTCAGAGGTCTTAAAGAATAGGAAGGATGGTTGTTCTTGTGCTGAGTCAGCATCACACTACTAGAGAGAATAGTGGATTAGATCCTGGGTCTGTTTCCTAGCTTTTGTATGTACATGTACTTATTGTGTAATTTTTGACATAGTATGGAAATTTTACAAGCCTCAGTTTCTTCACTAGTGAAATAGTGATGACTATCGTGAGGATCAAATGAAATAACATATGGCAACATGACTTGCCTATTAGAAAGCCTTCAACATTTAAAAGGAATTACCTTATTCCTCTTAATATGATCTTTTCTTGTTTCACACATACAAGTGTATGTATGTGAATAATGGAATTTTCTTATCCCTCTAGAACTAGATAACAAACTCTGAAGAGTTTTGGAGGATAAAAATTAAATTGGAGTACATTTAAAACACTGCTCTTGACATAATGCTGGGCATAGAGTAGGCATAAAATAAATGTATGAAGGAATGATTAAGTTATGTTGTTCATCATCTCCTATTTGAGAAGGTAGGAGGCTATATACTGAGTTTCTAAAAAAAATTCCTTATCTAT
>NW_005324316.1:0-1502 GCF_000412655.1 Myotis brandtii | reverse complement strand
AAATGAGAACTAACAGTTTCCAAAGTATAAACTTGTATGCCATCATTATTACCATCAAAAAGCCATCACTCTGTCTACCGGGCTGTGTTGGGCCTGGATACCCCACCAGCCTCTGCCAATCAGCTTCTGCTCACACGTGCCACAGCCCCTCTGGCAGTGGTGACAGCAGCTGTTCTCTGAGTCAGTCAAAGCCCTCCGTGTCAAGGACACTTTTACAAGAGGGTGTTTGGGGAAAGAAAAGCATCCTAGGTTTCTTTTAGAAACCACTAAAGCATGCTCCAACCCTGACTGTAATGATTCCACCATCAAACAGATACCCTTCACCATATAACTGAATAAATGCCCCGGAGCCCCCAAGCACCTGTTCGGTTTCCCTTTGGGAACTATTCTCTACTTTGTTCATCTGGAATCATAAAACATGGTATGACACACGTTTCAATCGACCATAAACAACATGTGGAAGTCTACTTGGCGAATGTCAAATAAATCTGAGCCTTGGGGCTCTCTGTCTGCATGAAAACGCTTCCTTTATCTTCGGTTTTGCCTGTTCTCCCAACTCACAGGATTCTCGTGCCTCAGAGCTATCCTATCTGGTGATGAATAAACATCCTTTTCCTTACTGAGATTCCCCAGTGTGAGCGCTGACTGTAAAATGGTTCTGTGGAGTTCAGGTTGCAAAGATGCAGATGTACTAAATGGAAGAACAAAGCCTCCCAACATATGCAGAAACCTGGCGAGATGGACAAGGGCCTCTGCATAAAATAGTTGTTGATTTTATGAAGGACGTTACTGTACTTTATGTAACACAGCAGAGTATTTGACAGCATGGGCTCAGTAGCAATAAGTCCGTGTTCTAATCCCAGCTCTTCCACGTAGTAGCTGAATTCCCTCCAGCAGGTGGAGGTCGATAAACTTCTCTGCACTCTAGTCCTTTCATCTATAAAGTGGGCAGACTCACACCTGCATCATTAGAATTGCTGTGGTTTGCATGTGTTTACAGATACAAAGTATTAGCATGAGGTCTAAACATAGGAAGTTCTTAATAAATATTAGCTACCTCTGCTAGTATTACTGTCATCACTTAGCCTAGGTGACCACCTGTATCATGGAGACTGCCACCCAGGTGGTTGTGAGACATGAATGAGAGCCTGAGACAGCGCTCTGGGGAAGGGGATGACTCAGCGCTGCATCCCAGGCTTTTCCCGGAGGACTACTCTGGACACTTGCTGACTTGTCCTGGGATGGAAGTGCACGATGATCCCTGAAGGTAACCGCAATGCAGATCAAACCAGGCAGAACTTGTCAAGGACTCGGAGCACACCAGAGGTGCATTCCTGGGTTTTCCTAGTTCCTCCCAAGATGGCCACTTTGGATGGCTCTTTGACATTCTTCTCTTTGCCTTAAACCATCCAATATTGTTGAGTGCTTTCTGCGTTCCAAGAATTACCCCCAAGGTTTTAAAAACTTACTCCCAGTTTCTACATATATAATGTCATGGAATG
>NW_005324315.1:0-1502 GCF_000412655.1 Myotis brandtii | reverse complement strand
GGGGTGGTGGGGGGACCCACAGACCTGTCCAGGGTCTTCTGCAGATGTCTCACCAAGGGAATGTACAAGGCCTTAGTGATGAGATCGATGTTACTAATCATTTCTCCCTCAGTATTATGGCTTTACACTTAAAATGATTCAGTCCCTATAGCTCAGACGCAGTTAAACAAGGTAAAGTGTATATGTTAACAATCAGGATTTAAAAAAGGAAAACCCATTTTAGACCATGACTGCAAAGCCAGTAGTCAACATAGTCACCCGAGGAGTGTGTCAGAGCCACCCATAAATTGTTCATTTCTAGCACAGGGTGTTAGGGTCTTCCCTAGATGCAGCTGGGCCTGTCCCAGAGACCTGCCCGCCCTAGCACATCCCCAGTTGCAATCTCTTTGGTTCCATCCCAGGCTATTAAGTAGTCGAGGCCTGTAAATTTTAAGCTCCCAGCCTAAATGTGCACAAAGCGGTATGTGTATGTCTCCAGCCAGATTTCCCTGCCACGGGAGGTGAGGGAATCAAAGACAGGGGGGTTGGTCTTTTAAAGGCTAGGAGAAATTTATGACTCAATTTAAAACCACTTGTAGTTTATCAAAGCAAAGGAAATGGAATTGCAAGCTTCAGGGTAGGAGCAGAGAGTGAAAAAGGAGCCTGTTCTCTGTCCGGTTTCCCATAACAGCAGCATCTTTCCCCAAATCCACGAATTTGGCAACAATGCAATCTCTTTTTGACACGACCAATGATTAACAGAATTTATAAATGTCAAGGCTGCCTTTCTAATCCTTGACTAATTGGAGAGGCCAAGAGTCTTGTTGGGATGGCTTAGTGACCACCTATAGCGCTAGAATTACAGAGCACAGGAGGACTGGGTTTAGTCTCAAACTTGACCACTTATCTTCATGGCCTTTGCCAAGCCATGAGAGGAGTGAAATGGAAGATCCCTCAAGCAAATGTTGGTTTGTTCTTAATGATGTTTAGGAGTCCAGTTTGCAGACAGCACGAACGAGTGCATTGAAGCACATTGTTGGTTTCTCTACACATGATCTAGGCTCGGGGAGATGGATGTTGCACATTTTCAATGAGGTGGTGCTTATGGCTGCTAGCAACAGAGACCTGACTAAAGTGGCTTATATACGCAGGGTTTATTTTTCTCATGTATTGAGAAGTCTGGAGGTCAACAGAGACTGTCCTTAGTTTAATGTCAGAGCTGGGGTCTCTGTGGTTTGCTTGGCTGCTGGAGCTCCAGCCATCACAGCTGAGCTTCAGGCAGCACAAAGGGCAGAAGAGGGGAAAGGGGCTTGAGTGGAAGCCTCACCCAATGACTGCTGCTAACATCACATCAGCCACACCTACCTGTAAAGGAGGCTGGAAATTTTAAGGTTTCTTTTCCCTGCTAGGTACTTTTCTGTCTCCAATAACACGGGGAAAAGAGGGGGAGGGTGGATATTGGGTATGAAACAAGCAGTTTCTTTCTCTATTCACAACCACCAATTCAGTAATGTGGGAAAATA
>NW_005324314.1:0-1501 GCF_000412655.1 Myotis brandtii | reverse complement strand
ATGCTACTTTCCAAAGAGCTTGAATTATTTTTCACCTTTGCTTTCATTCTTATTACTTCAGGCTTATTACTTATGGTATCTCTTTTTTTCTCAGAATCTTTCTACTTTCAGCCATTCTCTGTGGTTTTTATTTTATTCTTTCTGGTACCTTATATTTTAAATTATGATGAGGACAGTGTTTCTCTGGTCCGTCATGCTCTCTGTGCTGCTCTTCTTTCCTACTAACACATCAGTCACCACTTCCTTTATCTCAATAAATATATATCATGAGGAAACCAATATCATACCTTGTCTCTTCTATTTCCTCCAATGTGGGAAATAGAATACTCAATTTTGAGGGTTTTGTTTTGTTTTTTGAGAATCACATTTTAATTTATTAGCATTGTCAACTTAATATTAAACCATTTTTCATAGTGTGAGATTATTTTTCTATCTGCCATAATATATGCCCACATATCTTCACCTTGAAAATGTAACATTTCAAGCTTTAATGGGGCTACATTATTCATTTTTTACATTCACAATTTTTACAATACTGCCAAAGGCTTTCTCAGCATTTGCTTTGACTTAAGTCTTCAATGCATTTCTGATTGCTTTTGCAGAGATCTGAGTTTTAATTCATCCACCATGAGGTCATGAGAGCACTGGCGTGTCAGCCCAAATCATGAAAATATACTGAACGGTGGCTCAGGCATCTGTGTAGCCAGCCTGTTGGAAGACCAGGAGCTGGAAAAAGAACAATAACTAGCACAACTCTTCTTTTACTGAGGCTCATAGGATGGTAAATTATAAATGCTTCAGTGAGATTTGATAAAATGACTAGTTTTCATTTAGATGTCCTTAGAATGTTGACATCTGCTAATGAAAAGGCACAGTAGGTTTAGGCATTGCACATCAGTGGCTGCTAATATCACAAAAAGAGAGACAAACAGAAATTGTGTCTTCTTGATGGAAGAAAACAATTTGCCACACACAAAAGATTTAATATAAATCTGGTTCAATCTATAGGAAATACCAATGACATGGAAACATTAGCAATCAGGAAAGTAAGGGCTTGATTTATTTACCAAAAAATTACAAGAAAACACAAGTTGAAGGGGAAAACCTAAAGATGTAAAGACACTTAGAATATACATTACCTAATACAATATGATAACTATTTGTACCCTGATTGAAAAGAACTGTTAAAAAATTATGATGTATATGTGATAGTTGAAAACTTGAACAGTCACTAGATATTTGATTATATGAAAGAATTGTTAGTTTTGCTCTGATAATAGTGTTGTTGTGTTATAAAAGTAGTCCTTAATTTTTATAGATACATACTAACATATTTATGGATAAAGTATGTGATATTAGGCATTTGCTTTAAAATAATATGGAGGGAGGGAATGAGTAAAGAGGCGTATAGATGAAATGAGGCTGATCATGAATAGCTTCGTAATGGGAATGTGGGGAATGGCTCAGAAGAATTAGGCAAACAAGATTGAGAAGAGTCTCA
>NW_005324313.1:0-1501 GCF_000412655.1 Myotis brandtii | reverse complement strand
AAAAAAGAAAAGTTACTAAACTTGGAGCTCACAACTTAATTGGGTTAAAAGCAAAGAAATTCACAGATGAAACTAATGGATACCAATTCAAGAAAGAATATGATTAATATAAGCTTAGTCTATGATTAATAAGGTGTAATATTGAAAAAAAGTGCTATGGAAGTGCTTATGAAAATAAGTGTATCAAAGAAAGGAGAGATTTTTTTTTCTTTGAAGTTCTCAGAAGTTTCAAGTGTTTAGTCAATTATTTATTGAGGGACAAGCCTAGTTCTGAGCAGGGTATATAATGTCAAACAAGGCATACTTCTGCCTAGAAACTTGGTTTCTAGTACCTGCATCACTAATTGTCCCATTATCATGAGCAAATCACTTAAACTCTTGGAATCTTGGTTTTCAAATCTATAAAATGGGTATTATAATATTACCTTCCTTATCTATCTCCTAGCGATATTAGTATAATCATATAAGATGAATGGTATATATAAAAGCATCGTGAAAGATATAGAATGCAATACAAATATGAGGAGTAGGTATTGCTATTGTTATTGCTGATGGACAAAAAATAAATCTATACTGTAATTTCAGTAGTCTCAAACTATGTTGGCCAATACTGTAGCCATCAATGACTATTTACATTTAAACTTAAATTAATTAAAGTTAAATAAAATTTTTAAAAATTAGTACCTCAGTCCTACTCTAGCTACATCTCATGTGTTCAATAACAACCCATGGCTAATGGCTATCTTATTGGACAATGCAAAAAACATTTCCATTACTGCAGAAATTTCTATTGGACAGAGCTGGTTTAGAAGTAAGTGATTGAAATTTTATATCTTGAAGATAGTGATAATATGTCTTTTAGGTGGGGGCATTGCTATATAAAATCAGAAGAGCAATAATGACTCTAAGCTGTGCAGTGAAAATTCAAGTTGTGGTGTTCATATATTCCAGTTCTCTTTCTTTTCTGGGCACATGCCAGCATTGCACTTCCTCAAGCCCTTGTGGTTGATTGGGAACCATGACCAATTCTGCTCAATAAGCTATGAGTACAAGTGATGTATGTTGAACTTTTAATTATTGATGGGAAACCATCCAGGGCTCTCCATTTTTTCCAATTACAGGAAACATTCCAGGTAATGGCTGTTGATCAGCCTGGGTCCTCAGGAGAGAATAACTATACAGACACAGAGGCCCAGGAACAGTTGCCAGCTGGGCCTCGACAGACAGGTAGAAGGAACAAAATATCAACCTTTGTGTAAGCCATTAAAATTTAGAGGCTGATTATTACTTTGGTGTAGCCTATACTACCCTAACTGATACATTATTCTGAAGGTAGGAACAAAAGGAAAGATGATGGTTTAGGTCTCTGATCAGTTATTCTCTATCCCTGGCCATTTACTGCGCACATACTCAAATCCACATGCACATGCAATGAAAATGGAACAAAACAAAAATATGCAGTGCACCCCCACCTACCCCTCCAGTGCATGCAAGCTGCTCT
>NW_005324312.1:0-1501 GCF_000412655.1 Myotis brandtii | reverse complement strand
CCCCCTAGTTTTCATCACCATGTGGACTGCTGAGCTGCACCCTATACAGGGTCATGGGGGAGAGAGCGTCTTGTCTGTGTCATTTAGGTTTATATGAAAGCCTCGCTCTTTATCTCTCCCTTTTATCCCAGGGATCAAAAGGATTTAAGGTGAATCTTTCATCAGCTTTTAGTCTATAATTATATCCTGTGAAACTGAATAAAGACACTTCACTTAAAACGGAGTCAGGAGGCCGGAAGGAGAAGTTCTCACACACTGTCACTCAACATTAATTACAGACTCCAGCAGGAAAAGCCTCAGTTACAGGCTCCAACACGGAGAGGCATACCTTGCATTCCCCACTGTCTTACTACCCCAGCGGGAGGAAGGGCGGGTTTCTCCTTGGCCAGCACCAAGGCGGCCAATGGGGACTGTCAAAACTCAACTAGTGAGGAGCCATTGCCGCCACCGACCTCTCTCGCTTTCCTCCAGTGAACTTTCCCTCAGAGCGCTCCCTCCCAACTTCCTCCTCTTTCTCTATAAAGAAATGTTCCTCTCCTTTGTTTGCTGGACTTTCCTGTAGTTTTTGCTATATCATGCTTGTCCTGAATTGCAGTCTTCTGCTATTCCCAATAAACCAATTTTTGCTGGTTAAAGATAATTGTTTTATTTTTAAGGTCGACACCACAAACAAGTCCTTTGAAATGTCCTCTTCTCAGTGTGCATGCAGTATCAGCATTAACAGATTTGGTGCCCTTTACAAACGGAGAATAAACTTAGTAAATACAACACACTGGAAGGCAGAGTAGATATAACTCATATTCAGAAAAGTCGGTGAGAAGGAAGTCTATTTTTTTTTAAGTCTAGGATAGACTACCTTGGGCTGAAATGGTAGTTCCATGGCCACCGGAGACCCAGAAACCTGGCATCTTCCTGTCATGTAGTGAGTGTGTAGTTCTCATCCTCAAGGCCTCCTTGTGGTCCAGGACAACTGCTGGCGCTCCAGCCCCCTAAGCTCCAGGCAGCAGGAAGGGCCTCCCCAATGACCGAGCTTTCGTTCACTAACCTTTCCACAAGGCCTACCCAGCACTTGCATTTATATCCCATCAGTCACACGGCCACACATAGCCGTGTAGGAAGCTGGGAAATGTAGCCTTTACTCTGGGTGCATTGACAGCCCTAGTGATGTTGCAGTTTTATTTTGAAGGGAAAAAAAAGAATGGGCATTGGGCGGTAACTGGCTGTCTCTACCTCAGGAAGGCGCCTCCATTCTTGAGAGCTTAGGTTTGGCCGTTAAAGAAGCCTACAGTTTCTCAGGGGCACTGCTGGGTCTGCCCCAGCCTAGAGTGACCGGAAGTGGTGGAAGGAGTGTGGTGATTGTTCACCTCGGCAGGTGGCTGACAGGAACACTGCCCACACTGTTACGTCTGATCAAACAATTGAATGGACACCCCTCCCCTGGGAACTGACCTTTAGACCACTTCGCAACAGACATTCCCTTTTGCTTAGCACTTGCTAAGAC
>NW_005324311.1:0-1501 GCF_000412655.1 Myotis brandtii | reverse complement strand
CCCACTCTCCCTAAAACTCAATAGAAAAAATAACCCTTGGCTAGGATTAACAAAAAGCAAACAAACAAAAAATGCCATTCAATATTTATAAGCCAGTTACTAAATAATAAACTCTTAGACATTAGAAAGGCCCTCCTGAATCTTCTAGTGATCATGCATGGGCTCTCCAGATATTTTCCTTGAAGCACATTCCCCCAGCCTCTGCTTGCAAACTTCCAGAGAGGAGGAGGAACTCATCATCTTGAATTTAGGGGCAACTATTACTAAGTAAGAATATGTTTTCAATAGTCACTCTAAATGTCCACTTATATTTACCTTCAACTGATCTAAGTTCAAGCCTATTGCCTCCAAATAAATCTGATTCCTCATAAAGACCACTGACCATCCAATAGGTGAATTAAGGTCATCTTTTTATAAGTGAAATAGGCATCAATTTCAAGATCCTTCGTCCTCATTTTTCCCCCTGACCTTTTAATACACATACCTGGGTTTGTCCACTTTTTCCTGCAGGTGTCATATGTCAGTAGGGTTCCAGATGTGGAGTGAGGTCTTGTTGGTTATGGGCACTAAATTTTGATGAATGCATCTGAGGTCTATGGTGCCTTCCATGGTGACTCCATCACTCTGCTGACTCACATTAATCTTGCAGTTGGCTAAAATGTCAAAATGTCTCTAACATTTTAACCCAATTTGCTGTTCAGACTAGCCTCTCCCTTACTCCTTTGAACCATATGCTTTCTGACCTAACCACAGGATATCACATTTATCTTTATTAAATGTCATCTTCTTAGACTCAACCCACTGTTTCAGCCTGTCAAGATGCTTTTGAATCCTGATTCTGTCATCCCCTGTATTAGTTATCTCCCCGAGCTTGTTGTCAGCCACAGATTTGATAACAGGCCTTCTTTGTCCTCATTCGAGTCAATGATAAAAATACTAAGGGGACCAAGCCAAGGAAAGAGCAATGCCGCTGGCCGTCTTCCAAGCTAGGAATGCTGTGTGTATCTGAATTTCATTCAGCCAGCTGAAAATCTGCTCAACCACATTAACATTTCATACATGACTCTAAGATATTTGGAATCTGGTCCCTACCTTCTTCCTGGTCATCATCTAGTCCTTTATTCCCAGCATTTGTTGCTTTCCCGCCAGACTAGCAATGTTCTCTGTCCTTTCTCAATACTGGGCTCCTTTCCCATCTCAGACTTTTGTTATTTTTGTTCCCTTTCCTTGAATTACTCTCCTCCCAGATATTTGCATAACTGGCTCCTTATCATTCAGGTTTTAGCTCAAAAATAGCCACTTGAAAGCAATGTTTCTCAACCTCTGTTTCTCAACTATTGACATTTGGGCTAGATAATGCTTGTGGGGCACCATTTCCCTTGGTAATGTTTTATGACTTTTATTGCACAGGTCTTATACTTCTTTTATTAAACATATTCCAAACTGTGTTATTATTTTATACTATTTTGAAAGGAATTATTTTCTTTTAAAAATTAATCTT
>NW_005324310.1:0-1501 GCF_000412655.1 Myotis brandtii | reverse complement strand
CCTGAACTTCCCCAGCTCCCTTCGCTGTTTTATTTTTCTCTGTGGCACTGTTCACCTCCTCTAGGCCATGCATTTGACTGCTATGCTGTGCATGTCCGGCCTTCCCTCTACTAGACCATAAGCGCTGTGAGGGCGGGGACTTTTGTCTGCTTTGTTCAGTGTTGCATCCCCCATGCTTAGAACAGCACCTGGCAAATAGTAGTTGCTCAGTAAATACTAGATGAAGGAAGACATGGGTCATTGCTGCATTTCCGGTTTGTGCAGGGATGACCTGCCCTAGTGATTAGCTCTCAGAGAGACTGGCTTGTAAACCCAAATAGCATTTTGATCATATGGGGACCAAGACTGGGGTCTTGGGACCTGCACAGGTGAACCTATAAATCCCTGAGAATGAATGATGGAGAGAAGAACCAAAGGATGTAATCTACTTAGATCTTTACAACTTCTGACAGTTTTTCATGTCATGAGCTATTCAAGAATTTGAGTTGCTATGTGATGGAGAAGGGGGATAGACTTACACTCATTTTTTGAGGAGGTGAGCTGGTGGTGCCTGGGCCTGGATTAGCTCAGAGTCATGATTAAATGGGAGAGAAATGGGCATTTTCATGAGTAGAGACACACAGGAGTAGGATTCATCAGGACCTGTGCTCCCCTTATACATGATCTTATTTAATACGTTCCAGTTATTCATAACGCTTCCTGTTTACCTGGGGCCTAGCCGGGTCCTCAGGAGGCTGACTGAGATTATTAAGCAATGGTCGTGGGCCTTCAGTTTAGAGGCGACACTACAGTAAAGGTCTGTGACTCACCTGCACTGAGTCATGGAGGGCTTCAGGGAAGAGGTGAGTTTGGAGCTGCATCTTAGCAGGAGAGTAGGCGTTTTCTAGGCAGAGAAAGGCAGGAAGGTTACCTGGGAGCAGCATGGCAGGGCGTGGAGTTTCATGGGCTCAGAGAAGGGTTTAGGAAGGTTGGATGTGGCTCAGGGATAAATGGGGCAGAGCTGGGCTGAAGGGATGAATGTGCAGCTGAGGAGTCGGGAAGCGCTAGCTTGTGGTTGGGGGAACTCACTGAAGAATTCGAAGCTCTGGGGTTTTGTGATGCTGTGTGTATTAGAAGGACACTCCTGGCAAGGTATGGGGAGCGGCATCTGAGAGGGAGAGGAGGGAAGGGGATAGGCAGGAGATGGCTATGACTGTCCTAGTGGAACATGGGACCTGGCTGAGGCAAAGGTGGGCACAGGGAGAACTCTGTCTCCTGCACTGGACAGGACCAGGGAGTGCCAGCTTGTGACTATTTCCACTTCAAGGATGCCATTTATGGAGGTGAGATCTCTGATGGTCCAGGTCTCAGGTCTTCAAACATATTTGCATTGGTACACCTTAGAAGAATTGTTTTAAAGCTACATTACCTCCTCCTACATTTTTACATTGTCATCTAAATGTTAAAAACAAGTTAAAAGAAGAACCCAAGCTGGCTGCAGAATAGGTGGAAGGTACACTCA
>NW_005324309.1:0-1500 GCF_000412655.1 Myotis brandtii | reverse complement strand
CTGCAACCCAGGTATGTGCCCTAGACTGGGAATCGAATCAGTGACCCTTCGGTGCTTGGACCAATGCTCTAACCACTGAGAACACTGGTCAGGGTGTGACAGCCCTTTTTGTATTATACACGAACTCTAGTTACCCATCTGAAATAGCTGTTGGCAGAAGGTTGAGGGAGTGGAGAGTTAGCTGAAAGGGTTGGGAAGGGGGACAGATAAACCAGAGCTATCTCCATTTGAGGCCTGCTTAGAAAGGCAAGTGTATTACTCTAGACTTGTTTGTTTGTAAGGAGAGAACCCCAGCTAGGGCAAAGGGGAATTAACCAAACTATGGGAAGGACAGAAGTGCAGTTGGTCCTCAGAGATAACCTGGAACCGAGGACTTGAACTTCATAAGATCACCTCATCACCCTTCTTTTTTTTGTGTCTCTCTGCATGTAGGTGTCATTCTCTAGTAAGTCAGCTCCAAAAGGGAGAATTATAGCCCCTAGGAGCTGTCACCTCACTCCTTTCAATTCCAGCTCCAGAGAGGAATTAATAATTGTTCTCTCTGGTCTAATTAGTTAAACTTGGGTAAGGTGCCTAACTCTAGGCCAGTTAGCTGTGGCCAGGGGATTGGCCCATGTAGATAGCCTGGGGTGTGAGATGTCTAAAAACTTGGCATCTTCCATTCAAACCACTTGGTGTGAGTGAGAGATCAAGAATTTTCCCAAAGGGGGACTGCTGTTCTGTTCTTGTCAAACAATGCAAAAGACAACCACCACAATGAGGGGTCTGGAAACATGCCTGAGGAATGGAAGAAATAACTGTGCCTGAGGATAGAAGAAATAAATAATAGAAGAAATAGTAGAATCATGGAATTTTGGGCTAGAGTGGAACTGAGGCTCAGCATTGTCAAGTGACTTGCCCACAGATACCCAGCTGGTCATGACAAAAGCCCAGGCCTCTAACTCTGAACTCAGAGTTTCATCCCTATGCTTTACTATCTTCATCAAGAAGAAAATACATACCAAGGAAAGCCATGATAATTACCATTAAACCTTTGAAGGACTCTTATGGAAATAAGAATGGTGTTGTTTGATGATGCTCCAAAGGGCAGGTTAGGATTCATGGACAGTGATATCTGACAAGCAGAATTCTACTAGACTTAAGGAAGAAGTTAACCTCTGTGATGCCTTAACAATGGAAAGGCTGCCTCAGGAGGTAGTGCCCGGAGGCCCTCATCATTGGAAGCCTTCAGGTTAAAGTTGGATGAACGTCTGCCAATGATACTGTAGAGGGAATCCCTAAAATCTCTTCCCCAGAAGCACTGCAAAATAAAAACATGGACATTGTTGCTTTTCACTGTTTTTCTTCCACCAGTTATAGAACTGATTTACCGTGCTAAATGCCGTGCTAACCATTTTATAATAATGATCTCATTTAATCTTAACCTATAAGATAAATACTGTTATTATCTCTACTAGAGGCCCGGTGCATGAAATTCGTGCCTGGGTAGGGTCCCTAGGC
>NW_005324308.1:0-1500 GCF_000412655.1 Myotis brandtii | reverse complement strand
CATTCACTCATAGGTGTGGTCAGGTGAGACTGGCCCCTACCAGGGAGTGGAGGAGGACGGCAGCGTCCCTCCCCGCGGTCCGCTCGTCCTCATAAGGGAAGCGAAGCATTGCCCCCATCTTACAGATGAGAAAACTGAGGCTCAGAAAGGCAAAATGACTTAGCCAAGGTTTGCCGGGAAATATACAGTGACTCCCCGTGCAGGGCCCCCACCTGGTCAGGGAGCTGCAGCAGCCTCCTGTCTCCTCACTTCTCACCTAGAAAGCGCTTCGGTTCCCTGAGGAAGGGGCCACTCTTCCAGGGACCCCCTTTGCAAAGCCTGACCCGGGCAATGGGGCCGGAGGCTTTGGGCTGGGGCTGGGGCCTGGGGCCATTGGGAATCTCGTGTTTCAGAGAGAGACAGCCTGTGTTGAAGGGAAGGCCCGCGTCTCCGGGGAGCGGGCTGCCCTGCAGCCACACCGGGGCGGGCGGGCGAGGAGAGTGTCAGGGCTCCAGCGGGAAATTGCTGGAGACAAGAAGTACAAACGGCTGCTCTGGTGTCACTAGGAAGGAAGCAAGAGAAGGCGAAGATCTAACGCGGCCGAAAGCGGAGCCGAGTCCTTGTTTAAGAAACTGTTGCTGTGGCAGAGAATTCAAACCTGGGGCCAAGCAGAGCTGGGCTGGGGGCTGCCTTCTCCAGGCCTGGCTGCTCTCTCAAGGCAGGGAAAAAGGGGGGCCTCCCCCCAGCCCTTTCCTCCGCCCTCCCACAAATACTCAGGGCCAGGCTGCCGGCTGAATGCTGGGGTCCCCGCAGGGAGCCAGGGAGGTGTGGTCCCGGCTAAGAAGGTGTCCTGGGTGCTAGGAGTACAGATCATGGGCCTCCCTACCTGGTCTGGGGTTCAGGGAAGGCTTCCCGGAGGAAGTGGACTTTTAGGAGGGGCCGGAAGGATGCGTGGAGTGAGCCAGAGGAAGAGGTGGGAAGGGTGCTGCGGGTGGAGGGAACAGCAGCGGCGGGGCCTCCGAGGTGAGAACGAACGTGGCTGTTCCGGGAGCAGAGGGCTGGGCGGGAGCACGCGGGAGGCCGGCGAGCAAGGCCTGGTTCAGGAGTCGCAGGTTTTGTACTGAGAGCAATGGGGATGCTCTCGGTGCGTCTGTGGGTGTCTGGGGTGTCCGGGGCACCCAGGCCCCCCTCCCCAGCAGCTCTCTTGGTTACTGAGTGTCCCTTGTCGTGGGAAGTGGATGGCTAACCTGGGGACAGCAGTGGTGTCCGGCTGCCCAGAGCCTCCTGGGTTCCTTCCTCTCCGAAGGAGACCCGGCCCAGCCACGCTGAGGTCTCAGATGCCAAGTCGGGGAGGGGAGGCTCCCAGGGCCTCAGAGCCAGAGGCAGGGCCGGTTCTGTGCCCAGCGTCGGGGTCACCCGTCCACCTGCAGAACGGCGGTGCCAAAGGCACAGACCCAACACCGGGGCTCGGAGCCATAGCACAGCAGCCTGAGATGGCAGGTCCATAGCAGACCCGGCGCA
>NW_005324307.1:0-1500 GCF_000412655.1 Myotis brandtii | reverse complement strand
CCCCCCCCCGTGCACAAATTTCATGCACTGGGCCTCTTGTATTATCATATTAAATATTTTGTATGGAATTGGAAGAGTGACTTAATTTTTCTGATCTTCATATTCTTGATTTCTAGAAATTAGCTAAAAGTATTTTCCCACAGTATTGTTTTAATGGGTTCTCTAAGCTTAAAGAAGAAAACAAAAGGTAAATATTAACTATGACTTTATTGAGTACTTCCACCTGTGGAAGGCTACTTCCAGGTTTATAAAAAAAAACCTGCTATTGATGTAAAATAAGCAATGATTAGCCGCCACACCCAGATGCTACTGGGTGGCAGAAGGTTGCTCACAAAGGTCTATGTTCAATATGTGGAGGGGTGGGGGGAAGCAAAGGCAACAATCATCAGGTTTTAGAAGGAGGTAGAGGACTGGTTTTCATTAATGTCCCACATCTGTGTCAGTTCTGTTGTTTTGCCTGCAAGACTTGCTCTTTCTTATTCAAACCAAACCTAAAAGCCATTGAGTTGACCTGTGAGATATGGTAAGAATTTATTTTCGCATTTGTAAAATAAAAGTGAGGTTTTTACCTGACTTAGGATGTGAGTAGAAAGAGGGAGATTTTGATACTATTCTCCAAAGTAGCCCATTTTGGGAACATTTTAGCATATTAAGGAAATTCTCTTTGAATGAAATGGATTATATTTTATGTTATGTATAGGCTGGAATAAAAGTATAAGTGAGTTCAGGATTGACATTTTAAATGAAAAATTATTCATTCTGAGTCCATTTGAGTGTGGATCTTCTTTGGAGTTCATTTAAAGTCAGGTGTTGGTAGAATTTTTGGATATATTTCATTGATATTTATTTTAAATATTTATTGAAGTATTCCAATGTTTATTGTGTGTGTTTATTTGTAATAACAAAAATCTATGTCTTTCCCCCTACATTGATATGTTTGAAGTACAGAAAGTTTATGATTATTTTCAGAGGGGAAACTAGAACTTGCCTATTATTGGCAACAGCTATCTGTTTTTTAGTATCATAAAGTAATTGCAGTTTTAAAAATATAGACATATATGAACAAAGAAAAAAATAACTCATCTCACCATCAAGCAAGAGTTAATATTTTAGCATGTTGTTTCAACATTCTGTATACTCTAGATGTGGTGAGACAAGTGAATGAATACATTGGATATAAGCAAATAGAGAGATAATTGGATAAATAATAATGATAATTCTGTATATAAGATTTGTATTTTTCCAACTCAAAATAAGAAAGACATATTTTAATGATATGCAAATCAAATAATTATAATTTTTGATGAATTATACTCCAGTTGACATTTTCTCATAATTGAACATTTGTTCCTTCATTATTGTACATTTAACTTTCATTTAAAAAAAAACACCTGACATAATTATCTACTTATATAAAAACCTTGGGTGTAACATCATGTCCTGAAGCTCGACCAACCGGAAGTCAGTCAGTCCTGCAGGGGTCGTCTTGGAAACGGCTGC
>NW_005324306.1:0-1500 GCF_000412655.1 Myotis brandtii | reverse complement strand
AGTTATCTTTAGTTTTCGATATCTACTGATGCTAAAGAGTTTTCTTGTTCTGTTTGTAGCATCTCAATAGCACACGGGTGACTTTAACTTAAAATTAAATTGGTCTTGCGGAGAATATTTTTATGACTACATCAAATTGTATACAACGTACAGATCATGCTGGCGATTGCATTTATAAAACATCATTAGATGATGGTTCAGGGGCTGGGAACAATACTGCTGCAAAGATTCTACACTCTTTTTATGTTTTATTTAATGTAAAAATATGCTATATTTCAAACAGAATTCATAGTGTGGTGGTGTGTAATTTCCAATGCCATTAACTACCTTGTAACAGGTAAAGTCACACTATGGTGTCTATACAAGATGTCCAATAGAAAAATCAAATCATGATTGATGCTTGTAGTCTTTATACTCCAAATACCATTTATTAATGTGTGGTCCAAAGAAATACACTATTGAATTTAAAATAGGTAAAAGAGTGCCTTGTTTTCAACAATGCTGGGAGATTCATATATGCAACTCTAGTTTAGGCCCCAGGTAGAGATTGATATTTGTTATTATTATTGTAATTTGAATTCAAATTCAGAGCCAAATATAAGAGAAAAAATATTCATCTTTTGTAGGTTTAAAGCCTTAAGAAAGTAAACTAAAACCTATCTTTTATGATTTGAAAAATACTCAATATTGTATAGCTCAGAAGGGACAGGTGAAATAATATAGTTTTTCAGAACCTATCCAAAGTACTGAGAAAATTTTCAGACCAATAAGTTCGCACCACATAATATAAGGTGCAGCATGACTTTTGAGGTGCAGCATGACTGGGAGGCAGTGGTTAAAAATTAGGTCTATAGGGTCAAAATTCTTGGGTTATATCCTAGTTCCACTACTTACGGACTTTTAAGCCTGAGCAAGGCAATCAGTTACTTTACATTTCAGAATGTAACTTCTAGAGTTATTAATTAAACTTCATAATACTTGCAAAGTACTTAAAATAGTGTAACTAGTAAATGATGACATTAATGTGTATTTTTAGTTTAGAGTTTCATGTTATCTTTCTACTCAATATTGTGCAAAATATTCAGTCAATACTCATTCATTGATCAACTGATTGTAGCTTAGGTTAGCTACTTTTATATTTTCCAGCACAAGTCTGCCAGTGGGTTTGCTTTGTGATGGTTAGTTCCTGTCCATATTGCTAAAAGTAAAATATTCCATGATGACTACAGGTTTTTTCTCATGAAGCTGCCAATTTTTCACACGGGAGAAAGAAATTGAAACACAAATGGTGTTGAGACTAGTGAGTCCACAGTAGAAGATGTAAAACTGCTGATCTGGAAAAGTTGGTCATATAGACATAAGCTTGGACTATAAATTAAAATATAATCCTAGGTTAATCAATTGGCTACCTTCAGAAAATGACGTGGGCCAATTTTAAGGACTTTACAAGAGTAAAAAGACTTCACCTCCCCTGTACATGGCTCCTGGGGAAGAACTAAT
>NW_005324305.1:0-1500 GCF_000412655.1 Myotis brandtii | reverse complement strand
CCCCCTCTTCCCAGGAGTTGCTCGCACCGGGGTGGGCTCAGCCAGCCATGTTAAAAACAAAACGAGCATGGCACAGCATCTAATGAACAGTCAGTTTTATGTTTCCTCCTCTTTGAGCTTGAGCCAATTTAAATTCTTCTGGAGTACAGTTTGGGAGGGAATGTTGGGAGGGTTGGCAGGAAAAGTGGGAGGGAGACAGCACAGAGGTAAGAGGGGGATGGTTGTGACTTGGCTTTGTTAGGCTGAGCCATTGCTGGGTCGTCTGTGCTGTTCACCTGCTTCCTCCTTTTTGCCTTTTCTGGTGAGAACTGCGATGTGGTCATAAAACCCCCCACGCTGTGATCTGGGAGCTGCTGCTGAGGCTTGGCAGTTCACTAAGGACCGAACTCTCAGAAGCCACAAAGCTGTAATATCCCTTCCCCTCTGTGGCCAATAAAGATGGTGATAATCAAATAACAGGGCTCAGAAGTGGTGTGGTGCCTGCAGCGGTTGGCCACAGGCCGGTGATATACACCCTTCACTTGTACCCTGATGCACGTTCATTGAAAATATTGAGGCCACCAGAGCTGGCGGGGGCGGGGGGAACTCCTCCGGGCACACACAGCTGTTTGAAGAATGAATGGATGGGTGAATGAATACGTGAATGGATAGATGGATGAGTGAATGATAGGTGAGTAGAGTTCAGCCTTGTGTTGTGAACACAGCTCAAAAAGCCAGGAAAATTGCCGCAGTCCTGTGACAGATGACGGCCGTGTCCCTCGGCACACACTGTAAGTTATAACCAGCCTCGGCATTGTGCCCTTGGATAGAGAAGAGACAGTGTGGGAAGGAAGAACTAGGCATGAGTGGAGAAGCATACTTGTCCCGCCTCTCTTCAGTCCTGTCTGCCCTCACTGTGAACATGGAACCTGCTAAGGTCAAATTCATGGTCATTTGTTTTGTTTGATGAGAAAAAATATCAAATTTAGAACACATCATTTATGCACTATATAGCCATCTGCACAGAGCCCATTTCACCTTTGCCAAGCTAATAATAAAATCAACCTTCTTTATTGACCTCCCAGTTTATTTGATGCCAACTATTTAACTTCAGAAGGAGAGTGAAGTGTTGGCAAAGAACTGTGTCTCACCCAGTGTGCCCAGGCATAAAACTAAGTGTGTTCCACCCAAGTCCCTTCTGCCATGAAGGGGTGGGGTATTTTAGGGCCCAAATATGCTCAGTTGAGGTAGCCTGTGGAGTCCAAGCTCAGCCCATCCTGGGTTGGGTCTTTCTTTTATCTACTCCACCTATAACCCTAGAAGTCATTCATCGTTCCTCTCTTGGCTACTAAGCCAGTTGTTACATATCAGCAGGTGTGTGTACACTAGACCAAAGATGGCTCCAGTGTCTGATGAAACAAGGACAGATATATTTTAAGATTTCCCTGCCCTGGCTAGATTCCTCAGTTGGTTGAAGTGTTGTCCCGTACACCAAAAATTTGCAAGTTCAATTCCCAGTCA
>NW_005324304.1:0-1500 GCF_000412655.1 Myotis brandtii | reverse complement strand
GAACTAAGAGCGGGAGAAGTTGAAGATGTTGGGAAAAGAGGCCAGACTGAAGGGTCGGGCCCTGGCAGTACAGCGGGAAGGAGAGCACAGGCAGAGGGAACACCAAGATGTGAGAGAGAAAAGAGGCACGGCCAGGTGTGGGGTGGAGAGCTTGGAGCCTGCACCCCATCGTGAGTCTGCAAAGGAGAGAGGCCCACAGAGAGAAGAGGCTAGTCACCTGCACGTAGAACCCCAGAGCCCACACGGCCACGTGGCTCTGCTGCCCAACAGTCCCAGCTGTTGTCCCCCCGGCCTGCCTCTCACATCCTCTTCCTTGTCACCAAACTGAAATTGACTCATGAGTAGGTCTTGGCTTAGCCAGCAAGAACTACCAGGGAAAGCCCTCTGACAGGTGGCCATGCCCATTCAGGGGGTCTGGGTCTGGCCTGTCGGCCCACCCTTTACCTCCTCTCCATCCCCCATGCCTGGCAGAATGCCTGACACATGACAGGTGATTATTTGAAAGCCAGAGGGAGAGAATGTAGGCACAGATGTTTGCAAAGTCTGCAAAAGGTGTTTACATTTAAGGTTTCTTTCCATGAACAGCTATGATTTAGCCTTAAGCCCTTTCAATTTAAGGAAAAGTGTGCCAGGCACCCCTTAGAATCCCAGGGGCAATGAGCAGAGATGACAGGAAAGAACTGAAACTCCGATGGGTCGAGGGAGGAGCAGGCAAGCTCCTACCTATCCCTGAACCAGTATAAGAAGCAGACTGTGGCTCAGGGCTCTGCCCTTGGCTTGCTCTGGAAACCTTAAAGCAGAGACATTTCCTACAAAAAAGTGTTCTCGCTCTTGCTGCCCCGAGAACCTGTCTCAACAGCCTCGATGATCATCTTAGACTGAATAAAACAGGTTTACCAGAAAAACATAGGGCAGGATGGGCCACAGGAGAGATTTCCCTGATTGAGAATGGAAGGAACCACAGGAATGGGAGGGAGGCGGTCCATGGGTGCTGGACACACAGGAGGACGTTAGTAGACCCTCGGCCTCTGTATCTGAGCGCGCTCAGGAAGGGAGGCGGGGCTGGGGAAGGCGCTGCGTGGGGCAGGAGCCTGCATCTCCAGAGCTTGGTTGTTGCCAGTCCCGTCTCTTAGGTTCTTTGGGGCCTGAAGTCTTTGTTCACATGATCCAACTTTCACATCCTTCCTCGAACCATACTGGCTCTAGCAGTGCCTTATCTTATGGAGAAAATAAAGGGGAGATAAGAGCACATTTTCCACATATTTTTGCTACAAGAGGAAGGCAAATACTTTCCAGCGAGTGCAAGAAGAAAGACCATGTATAATGTAGATAAGGAAAAACCCAGCTGCATCTACCTGTGGTGAGGCAGCCGAACACGATCTTTTCTTGTTTCTTGAGGTTGAGAAGCAGGAAGGTTGGGATTCTTGTTTTCACTTCACATATGAAGACATGTAAAGAAGGTAACGTTGCCCTAGCTGGTTTGGCTCAGTGGATAGAGTG
>NW_005324303.1:0-1500 GCF_000412655.1 Myotis brandtii | reverse complement strand
CCAGAAATGGGGAAAAAGAAAAAATAGCTGGCATCTAATCTACTCTGATCCTGATGATAGGGTTGATGTGAACCCTGGCAAGCTTTTTTCAAAACCACCTGGCAGCAGATACCAACACACCCACATATGCCATTCAGGTTCTCCAAACTGTTCTACAGACAGCTGAGTTTCCCTTGGCCATGATTAAACTTTTCATGCCATCCTCTCCCCCACCTTGCCAACAATTCAGAGGGTTCAGGATCCAGAATTTATAACACTGTATTTCTACCTTTTCTCTGCCATCTAAGTTATATATCAAGTTGTCTATCACAGTATGATCTATCATAGTGAAGAACTGAGAAGAAACCTAAACCACAGAGTAATGATTAAGCAAATTATTCCATTTCCATAAGATTGTATATAGAAAAAATAAAAACAGTAGTGATGTACTACCCATATTATGAATTGTAATAATTTTGATTATATAAACATGAATGATTGCTTTATTCCTTCCATTCACAATCCATTTTAATACATTATTAACATTATTCCCTTAATAGCTATATGAAATAATTATGTACCGTATAAATTTTTTAAACACTAACTTCATGGACATTCTAAATTGGGAGAATTTATAAAAAATGGGCATTTGGGAGAGGAAATTTCTAGTCTTATTCTTTTCTTGACAAATATATTTACAAATTCTGCATATGGGTGGTATTGGTCTGTTTTATGTACGTGCATACCATGTGCAACATCCAGTTGTAATGTTCACAAGTGTTTAACAACTGGCTCTGATAAATACCCCAGTTTGTAACATTTGCTGATTTCCATGGTGCAAATATTCTAATTGTAGCCAAGGTTTGGGCAGAGACACACATGATTGGTCTCAGAAGGCCATAGGAGCTGACTCAGCCCCATGGGACAGCTGGACTTCATCTTCCCACTGAGTTCCTTCCAGAGCCAATGGCTAGCCACCTAAAACTGGCTCTAGAAAACAGTTAGCTATGGTCAATTTGAAGCTCCTCTCCAAACATCACAGCTCCCTAACAAGTCAAACGCACCAAGATACAAGAGAGAAGGAGCAGATGTACATTGCCTTAGCCCATCGATCCACTCTTCTCCTGTAATTCCTCTGTCTACTGGAGCCTTATTAGGCTGTAAAGCTCAAACATCATTAGATAGGAAACTGTGTGGGCTTTTTACAGGGAAATGGCCAAGTCATAAAAAATATTAAATGTAAAAAACTTGTGTGAAGAAGAGCAGTGAGCATAGTTTGGGATTTATAAGTAAACACGAAACAAAATAAAATGTCATTGGGAAACTGAGCAAGGAAATGCACTAGTTGGGACCTCAGTAAATATCCAAACTAATATCTAAACTAGCATTTTAGATAGATAAGATTGTATAGATAAGAAAATTGAGGCCCAGAAAGTTTAAGTGACTGATTCAAGGTCAGATTTTTAAATCAGAGTATTCTAATTCCAAATGAATTGCTTTGCCTGGCCAGTATGCCTCAGT
>NW_005324302.1:0-1500 GCF_000412655.1 Myotis brandtii | reverse complement strand
CGAGTCAAAAAGTTTGCCCACCCCTGATTTAGAGGCATGGCTGCCCTGCCCTTTCAGAATACACTGTGTTTGCAAAGGCAGCGTGACATAGTTTGTAAAGATAAAAGGGCCAGGCCTGTTTTGGTAGCCTCTCTTAGGCTTATTTGACTTTGGTGAGATCATATTAAAGTTTCATGCATGCTTGGTGTGTAAAATTGATGTAGCATAAATTAGTTGGCTGATCTATGCATTTTTGCTCTTTTGTTTGAAAATTACTGACTCTGAGAAGCTCCCTAGTGGATACAAATTTGCCTGCATGGATCCTAGACAAAACACCACTCTTACTATTTGTCAGAAAAGTATGTATGGAAAAAAACACAAAGAGTTCTCTGAAAAATCAGACACTATTGTAATTTTTACATATTCTTTTCCCCCCATCATTTCTAAAGAATGTACGCCCCACAGTGATGTGGGTGATCTATTGGCATTTTGTACCAGTAAAGTTAAAAATTAGAGTGACAGACGGAATCTCAAACTCTGTGGTTATTTTCTAAAATAATCACATGAACACACATAATGAAAATATGTCAAGTGATGTGCTTGCCTTAAGTACCAAGATACTTTAGTGCAGACTAATTTTTGCCATAATTAGCATAATAACAAATGTTCACCTTAGAATACCTTAAATACAGAAATCTGGATGCATGTAAAACTAAAAAATTATATTAATAATTTAATTATGTTTTGTTTGTTTTTTCTGAAGATGAAACAAAACTTAAGGATGTATGATACCATGAGTAGTTTTCCATTATTTGCCTTTTGTAGTTGGCTCAGTAAAATTTATACAACTTGTCAAATTTTAAAAAGATTTCCAACAGTTTGAGAAAAATATGAGTCTGTGTGTTGCAGAGGAAGCAGTATGCTAGCTTGATTAGCTTCCTCTCAACCTCAGTCCTGTGTTGTTTCTCCAAATGAAAATTTCATGCTGATCCCCTCTTCAAAGCCTCTATATCTGTTGTTCTCTCTACCTGGCACTTTCTCTGCCTGCCTATTCTTGCCCATCCTCTCTGCTTCAGTTTAGTTCTACCCAGGAGAGCTTCCCTGGCCATGCCATTCTGTTGTCCTCCTAAAACCTGTACTTCCTACACACCACACACACTTATTCTGTGCTTATCTTCCCTGGTGGATTATACCCTTCAAGGGCAGGGACTATATTTGCTGAGCTTTAGATCCCCGGTGTTTTGCATAGTCCCTGGCATTATTGAATGAATGGGTTTATGTTAAGGATTGACATCGGAACAGCTTATGACAGGATCTTGCATATAATCACTATTTTACATACATTATATGGACTTATGTGAAAGGCTAAGAGTTGTCCAAGAATAAACTTAGATCATTCTCTAATGGATTCTTTGGTCTTTGTTCACTGAACAGATTTTTCATTAATTATTTTCAACATAGTACGTTTTATTGAGCTTTATACTATGCATCATACAGGACACTGATATAGTTAACAAAACA
>NW_005324301.1:0-1499 GCF_000412655.1 Myotis brandtii | reverse complement strand
AGGTTCATAGATGGCTGTCTTTTAGGTATGTCCTCACGTGGCAGAAAAAGCCAGGGAACAATCTGGGCTGCTTTTATAAGGGCACCAGTCCCATTCATGAGGGCTCTGCCCTCCTGACCTAATCACCACCTGAAGGTCCCACTTCCAAATACCATCACTCTGAGAGTCAGGTTTCAACATACAGGAAATTCAGAGAGGGAAAGACACAATTTTAGTCTATAGCACTTAATTTATGGTTGCTATACATTTTCTCTAATTTATACTTCTTTCTGATTATCTCAGGTAAGAGCAAGAAAGTTTGTTAGCCATGCCTGTACAATACCTCAAATAGTCCTGAGAAATTGAGAAGGATGAATGAAAATGAATTATAAAGCAGTCTTTGACTGTAAGTAACAGAAACTAATTCAGGCTAACTTACAGTAACAAGACTTTACTAGAGTGTAAACAGGCTGACCATGAGCCGTCCCAAAGTATTCAAACCCCGGGACACTCTCCTGATTTAAAATGCCATGTCATCACACCACCACCCTCTGAGCAAATCTTCTCCAAGTGTTTTCTTTTCTCGAGGCACTCCGTTCCAGAACCACATTCCAAAGAGAGTCTAATTGACTTTGCTTTATACAGATGACAATCTCTGTTGACCAGGATAAATAAGAGTGCTTTGGTTCATCGTGTCAAGGCTGAATCTAAGTAGGATGAAAAAGTCTGGGCGTGAACAGTGGGTAGACAAAAAAGCAAAAAACCCTGACAGAAGCCGACTGACTACAGCCATCAGGGCATTTAGCCATTCACCTGGAGAACTCAGAAAATAAATGATTGATCCTGGCGCTACATTTTTGGGGGACGGGGGACAGGGGAAGTATTCAAAGAACAATACCGATTCATCTATTTGTAAAATGAGAAATTGTCCACTTTCAAATAAAAATTCATAGCTTTTCATTAGAAATAGCAAGCTTCACTCCTTCTGAGTTTTAATGTTCTTGTCTGTGAAATGAGAGATTAGACCTAAATAATCTCCAACTCCTACATTTTTTAAATTCATGAAGATAATGACCCACTGGGAGCCAGTCTCAAAAATAAAAATATTTTCCAGAGATATTTAGAAACTGAAACGCACCCCCTGATACTTTGACTTGTGATCCAGAGTGGCTGAGCTTAGGGAACCAGGTCATGGAATTTCCACCCTGAAATTAGGAGTAAATCCCTGATGTCTATCTGGGTCCTTATCAACTGAGTGGCCTGCCACACTTCAGAAAAGCAAAACTGTGATCTTTCTGGAGTAAGTGTAGTTAGAGTGTAGTTAGGTATCTTGAAATTAGTGAATACAAACACAATTGACATTATCTGATTTTAGCTGTTTTTCCTCTTTCGAGAAATTCCCATTTCTTACTTTAGAATATATGAAAAATATAATTCTTATGGACATACATGATATTAAAATATAGAAATTAATAATAGAGGTAGTTCCTTATTATAATTTCCAGAAGATATTTATAAAG
>NW_005324300.1:0-1499 GCF_000412655.1 Myotis brandtii | reverse complement strand
GGGTCGGGGTTGGCCAAGGACCATGGTGGCTCCATCAGCCCATGTCAAAGAGCCACCCAAAGCCAGTGCTGGGGCTGCCGGCAGAAACCAGACCAGCAGCCATTGGCCTCACAAATGGATAGAAATTGAGGAGAAGCCATGCCCAGGGACCGAAGGAGGGGCCGTTTTCCTTCCCACCTCCAACTCTGCCCCTTAAAACCTCTCTTCTCATTCTTGTTCCACCTGAAAGCGCTGGGTCCTTGCAGGGTTAGGGTGACATTTTGGCCCCTGGTTGTCCCTGAAACAGCCCCGCCCACTTGTCCTTGAAAACTCACTGTGCTCCATTCCTGACACATTACTCTCTCCTGCCTTGAGGATTAAAGCTCTCTCCCCTGTGTGTGTGGCTTACCTCCTCGAGGGCACACGTCCCCATGCCAGAGCCTGCTTGCCCCTCGCAGTGGGCCTCGCAGATGGTACACGCTCAATAAATAGTTGATGAATAGATGATGAAGCCAGTCCCGGGTGATGGAGAGACCTCTACCCATTGTTGCATTCAAGCGATATCACTTTGCAGAAGACACACAGAGGGTGAATCCCTGGCATAGCATAGCTTCCCTCTGACCTCAGATCATTTCCAGCCCAGATGTTCCATGTGTACCTGCATTCCTGACCCTGACCTTCACCAGAATTCAGATTAGATTCATAAGGGATTCAAATCCTGGCCCACTGGGTAGCCTTGGGCAAGTTTCCTTGTCTAATCCCTTCCTCTTAGAGTTTCCAGGGAATCAAATAAGATATAAACACTCAGTCCCCTACAGTCTGAGGAAAAGCACAATCTAGGAAAGAAGCAGGAATATCACAGTTTGGGCAAAAAACACCGCAACCTGCCATTTCGCCAAGATCAGTCTTTCAGCAGCCTCGCCCTTGGAGCAGAGCTGGAGCGAAACTCCGCCGGACGCTGTCCCAAGGCTCTGGCCTTCATGCACCAATCCCCCAGGCCCTCCCATAGAAGTAACCTCTCTTTCAACAACCCGATACATGAGCTTTCCTACCTGAATTGTTCTCAACTCACAGCCCTCAGCAGATCAGTAAATTTGAAAGGCAGAGGGCTGCTGTGCCTGGTCATACTTTAAGATTCACTTTGGGAGTCACCTCTTCTAGGAAGCACTCCCTGACAACCCCTGCCTACCTCTGGGCTCCAGTCATGCCCCCTACACATCCTCCCTACTGTGTTGTAATGGATCCATTTACATGCTGGTCTCACCCGGTGGCTCCCTGAAGGCAGAGTTAGGCCATGTTGGCCTGGTTCTGTGGCCTGCACATAGTAGGTGCTCAGTTCACATTATTGGGGTGAATGAAATAGTCAGGACACTAAAAACAAAAGTGATCTGTCACAGCTGAACGCTGAGGAGGAGGTAGAAAAACTAAATGGAAAATCCGGGTAGAATAACAAGATTTTGTATGTATTTTAAAAACCAATCTGTGCCCGGCTGGCATAGCTCAGTGGTTGAGCGTCGACC
>NW_005324299.1:0-1499 GCF_000412655.1 Myotis brandtii | reverse complement strand
CGGGGCCCCAGGCTCTGTGGTCCCCATGCTGAGATTCTGAGCAGTTTTTGAACAGGGGCCTGGCATTTCCATTTTGCACTGGGCTCCACAAATTATGAAGCTGACCCTGAGCCCCAGGCTTGTGACTACAGCATCGCCCCCTTCCCCACCCACCCGGGGTCCACTCAGGGTGCGTGGGACTGATTCCCTGGGACAGCCATGCCCGGGGGGAGAGCGGGCTTCTGGAGGGGGGCCTGGGCCGGGGTGCAGGGCCAGGGTGCAGGGACCCTGGTCTCCAGCTGGCTTTGCTGAAGCTCTTGCCTGACTCCCCTCCACCCTCCTCCTCTCCCCTCCCACAACCATGGGGAGGCCAGTGCTGCCTCCCTCCACCTCTGTGCCCTTCGTCCCAGGGTCCAGGGTCGGGGTGGGGCTCCAGAATACAGGCCCCATTGTGTGTCCTGATGTCAGGCCGCTGGGCTGCCAGGGAAAGTGGATAAAGAGGCCGCTCTGAGGCCAGGGGAGGGCAGGAGCCCCCCGGGTGGCGGGAGGAGGGGCCCACAGCAGGGTGGGGTTTGAATGCCCTCCCACCTGCTGTGGGATGAGGCCAGGCACTGGCCTCTGGATCTCTGGCTGTACGATGGGATGCCCAGCTCTCTCCAGCCTGTGGGCGGACCGGAAGGAGCGCCTCGCCAGTGCTCACTGTGATCCCACTCCTGGGGAGCGCCCCACCAGTGAGCCACAGGGTGTGGTTGTTAGTGTTGTTACCAAGTTCGCCATCCGGGCCCTCAGGAGAGAGGGCAGCCATCTCAGCGTGGCTCCCATGCCCTTGACCCTCAGGCCTGCCCTCTCTCTGACCTCATGCGTTGACGATACTCCCCTTCTATTCACCCTCCTGCCCTGCCTCCAGCCGCCCAGGCCACTTGCTCAGCAAGGATCCTCTCCCTCCCTCCCCTGCTCCCTGCTGAGCCCTTCCCCACCTCCCCTTCCAGGAGAAGACTGTCCAGCTAGGCCCTGATTCATGGTGGCCCAGTGTCCCCAGGGATGTCCCATGAGCTTAGGGCCTTGAGGTTGGCCGCCCGCACTCCCTGCAGGGGGTGCCTCCTGGTCGTTCTAGGTGCTGCCTGTGGGGCAGGACTTTGGTGTCAGGGGCAGGGGCCGGCATAGGGCTGAGTAGAACTGAGGGGTCCTGACAGCACTTCCTGGCCTGCCTTAGGGAGTCTTAACAAACCCTGACTCCATAGCACCTCCTTACCCCTTCCTCAGCGATCCAGGCCCATTTGCCTGCCTGCCTTCCATTGCAGCTGTGTTTTAAGCTGGGAGTGTCAACTCCACCCTCCCCAAGCCGGGCCCTGGCACTCCCTGTGCAGGTGTAGAAAACCTCAGGCACCCAGGGAGCCTGGTCACTGCCCGGGTAGCAGGACTTGCCACTCAGATGTCCACGAGTCCAGCAAGTGAAGGGGTGGGCAGGGTGGGAGGGGCACTCGGGGCGGGGGGTTTACGTGGTGATCTGGGGAGCAGAG
>NW_005324298.1:0-1499 GCF_000412655.1 Myotis brandtii | reverse complement strand
GCCATGTTGGGTTACTAAGGAAAATGGGTATTTTCAGTTTATTATCCTATCATATGAGAGGTGATAACCATGTCTTCCTACAAGATGTACCTTATAGCCTTTGTCAGACACCAAGGCCTGGGCTGGAAGAAACAAGGTGCTATGCATGTATGGAAGCTATTATGGTAACCAGAATTGTGAGCTCCTAGAACCCAGGACACACCCTTATTCGAATATGACCAGCAAACATCTTTGAAGTCATTGTAAATTACTTGGCTCTGCATTTACTTAGATTCCCCATACTCATGCTTCCTTCTTCATAGGAGAGATAACAGAAACAACTGAAAATTGTTTTCCTTTCTGAATGATCACATGCTTTTGGTACCTCTCATATGGAGAGAGAAACATTGGCTCTTTTTCACACTAGTAAGCTTCCCCATCTGTCTGAATTGCGTGTAAATTGAACTGATGAAAATGGCCAATTGGCCTCTAAGATCCCTGTGAGAAACCCATTAGCTGTCCTCAGCAAGAGGAACTGTTAGGTTACAATGACTATATTAGGACTCTTTTGTTCCTGATTTATGTCTGCTAATAAAGATAATTATAAAACGATGTGACATCTGACATTAAGTCTTCTATCCTATGAAATAACCTCCAAATGTTATGGTTTTAAATTATTTGGCAAGAGGCTGTCGTAATGATTAATTTCTTCTGCATATTTCTCTTCATAGGCATTTTCCCATTGTCAAACATTAGAAGGAAATCGTCCTGTTCTTGAGTTTATACTATTTTTATAATAAAACTACAGTCAAAAGGGAAAAAAACTAACAAAAAACAACAACAACACAAAACTTCACAAATATTTAGATACATACAGGAATTATCACTTCTTAGGGAAAATCCTAGTGTTTAGATGAACCTTCCTAACCTTTGTCATTTGCAGTGATCAATACCTTCTTACATTTTTCATGATGCCAACGTTATAAACTGAGACTAGGTCCTCCTACACATGACATTCAGTGTGTGCAGACACTGGGGATACCACAGGTTTGCACCAATGCACGGTCTGCTGACCTCCTAAGATATCAGCAGATATTTCCATTTCCTCACAGATACCCATTGCTCTGTGGGTTGACAGCTATACCTCCAATTCTAATACCATTAAACACAAACTCTAAATTCTGAAGAAAAGCCAAGACTTTCAGCAATTGTTTCTCTTATTTTGATTTACCAGTCCCAATTCCCTGGTCCCTGTAAGCCTAAGTTGGGGGCCAAATAGAAGTAGGAGAGTGAGATAACCTATTAGGATGTCAGACTTTTGTTTCAAATATTCTTTTTAATTCATATGGCTAACATTTTCTCACCCGACACTCGATAGGCTTTTGGATGGAGGGGCGATGTAAATGGTAATGAGGGCCACAGCTTTTGAGCCATGCCATTCAATACAAATATGAGAGCCATGTCTATAATTAAAATTTCTAGTAACCTCACACACACACACACACACACACACACACACA
>NW_005324297.1:0-1499 GCF_000412655.1 Myotis brandtii | reverse complement strand
TTTTTTTTTTTAATTTCATTTAGATCCAACAGCTTATTAGAGAAGAATATTGCAAAAGGCCCATGTTGGTGATGATTCCAAACTGCTAGGATTCTACTTGCCTTGCTCAGAAGCGCATGCCTCTTCCGGTCCAGGCTTTTGGGGGAAGGGGGCAGCGGGGGGAGGAGGCATGAGCGGAGGGGGATGTGAGGCTGCCGAGCTCAGGGCTGGGTCACAGATCTGGTTGCTCTCACTGCGGCTCCACAGAGGCCCCTGGACTAGGCTCCCAGGAGGCCTCCACCAGTGCCTGACCCATTGCTCTGGTTCACGGTGCTCAGAGCCCTGATCATGCTTTGGAATAATTTATTTTCCTTTTTCTTGTTTGTGATCTGTCACTTCCCCACCAGGAGGTTTTCATAAGAGAGCTGAGACCCTCTCTGCTTAGAGGAGGAGCCTGTATACACTTAATGACTGACTGGATGAAAGAATAAATAATGATAATACTAATTAAAACAATCCAAGCAGCGGCTAACCCCAAACCAGGTGGACCTATGTTCTCATCTTGACGTTGCCATTTGCTGCCTCTGTATTAGCAAGTTCCTGAATCCCTGGGAGCCGCAGTCAGGAAAAAGGGGATGATGACAGCAGGTCCCGCCGTGGCCATCCTGAGGAATAAGCACACACGACGCGATGCTTGATAAATCTCAGCTGCCCTCCCTTCACCATCTGACTGGAAAGAAACATATTTCAAAACACCTTTCCTGGAATTTGGTTTGTTCTCAAGGAGAGAAATGTTTTAAAGATTTGCGATTACGACTAAGTATATAAAACAAACAAGTTAAACAAGCCAGTTTTTCCGTATCGCCAGACTGCAAACTAAGTAAAACCTAAATGTCATCACCAGACTGCTTTCACACACCCGCTTCTGTTCATGGAACACTGCATGGCCAAGGTGTGCAGACGAAGGCTCGAGTGAGCTGTGCCCACAGTGAGGAGTAGCGAACCATGCGCTCCTCCCTGTCAGATGCATTCTCTACTCAACCATTTATTTGTATATTCTTCTTATGTGTTATATTGTTTATTCGTTATTTACATTTGGATTAGCCTGACGACTAATGCTGTTAAGCATGCATTCTGGATACTAGTCCTCTGTCAGAAATGCACTTTGCAAATATCTTCTCCTAGCCCGTGTCTTGTCTATTTACTTTCTTGATGATGTCTTTTGATAAGTGGAAGTTTTGATTGTTGATGAAATCGAATTTATCAAGTCTGATGGGTTTTGTATGTATTCGTTTATTACAGATGAGTCAGCAAATAGCATAATGAAACAGAAAAAAAACTGTGAGCAAGGGTTAGGATACCTGGATTTGACACCTAAATCTGTGTCATATTTGTGCTGGGGAAGTCATTTGTGAGGGTTAATTTTATGTGTCAAGTTCACTGGGTGCCCAGATATTTGGTCAAATAGTATTCTGCATGTTTCTGGGAGTGTGCTTGTGGGTAAGTTTAACACTGACATG
>NW_005324296.1:0-1499 GCF_000412655.1 Myotis brandtii | reverse complement strand
TTTTTTTAATGTAGAATAACTTTAATGATAGGAAGATGTTGTTTAAAAAATTAATTTCAAGCTATTTGCATTTCCTAGAATATATGCACAACTTACAAAGGATCCATCCATCAGAGACGCCATAGTGGCTTCTATGTCATCACAGTCTGTCTCTCCCATGTCTTTGGCTGCTGCATCCCGGTTCTCTTTGTAAGGTCATGTTTCTCAGCCTGTAGCATTAAGGTCTGTGTCCCTGAGTTGGTCCTCCCACCTCCCTCAATCTTTTTGTTATTCTGTTCACTTTCCTCGGGCAATCTCATCCAGTCTCTGGCCTCTTGCTGTGACTGCCAAATCTACATCTGTAATTCAAATCTCTCTCCTGGGCTCCCTGTCAATGCCAGCTTTGCTAGAATGGGACAAGTTATCAAAGCCAGTGCTAAATTCTAAGGACTCATTTTATGTGACCTTTTAGTAGTTTTAAAATGCAGTTGACCACTTATTTCTTTTGAATGATATTACTCACCTGGCCTCTGGGCCATCAATTACTCCTGGTTACTGTTCAGTCTCAGTAACTGTTGTTTTCTTTTTCCTGTTTGCCAGACCTCTCTCTTTCTTCTTTCTGTGTTCGATTGCCCCAGGGACCAGTCCTCAGTCCTCTTCTCTCGTTCTATATCTCTTCTATCCTCTGTAGCCTCAAATGTCATCCATGTGTTCATAACTCTTATATGTCCATTTCCAGACCAAATAAACCAGATTCAGGAGGGAGCCACTGACAAGCCTCCCCCCCACCCAACCCTGCCACCAATATACTTACAGCCATGAGTCATCCGCCAGGACCAATTCCATGCTTGTTATCTCAATTACATGGGACACCACAAGAAGCCCTAACCTTCCAGATCCTTCCTCATCTTTCATACGCTAACCCCCACATGGCTCTGCTCATGCCCAGGTCTATCCTATTCTTCTACCCCGTCTCAGCTTTTGAAACCATCTTTCTGTGCTTCTCTTTGTCTGTTTCCTTCACTGGAAACCTGGCTCTCCCCTGAGAACACTGTCTCTTGCAGCCTTTCAAGTAGTGGCTGTATTTTTTTCTCACAGCTCTAGAAATACTAGGAACTTAGATTGGAGGTTTAATCTATATATTTAAAGTAATTACTGGTAAAGGACGATGTATGTCTGCCATTAATTTTAAAAAATCATTTTAGAAATAGGAAGAGAGAGAGAGAGAAATCAATGTGAGAAACATCAATTGGTTGCCTCCTGCACGTGCCTCAACTGGGGAATGAACCCAAAACCCGGGTATGTGCCCTGATCAGGATTTGAACCAACCACATTCTGGTGAATGGGACGACATTTCAACCAAGTGAGCCACACAGGCCAGGGCTGTCTGCCATTAATTTTTATATCATATCTTTTTTGTGTCTTTCTTCCTCTAATACTGTTTCTTTTGTGCTAAATAGATATTTTCTAGTGTTCCATTTTAATTTCTTTATTATTTCTTTTACTTTGTTTATGTATTT
>NW_005324295.1:0-1499 GCF_000412655.1 Myotis brandtii | reverse complement strand
TTTTTTTTTAGTTTTAACTCTCTTTAGTTTAATGTAGCAGCCTCCACTGCTGGACAACTGTGAGCTGAACTGAAAAAGAAAAGCAAGTCCGGTGGACACTGAAATCTCTGGTCCCCACACACGAGATAACAAACATGGACTCAGATTGTAAATGAGACCAAGGACCTGGCAAAGATGGCGAAAGACGAAGTGTAGGAAGGAGGCTAGATTAGAGGAAGTTTAGAAAAAAGCAATGTGAAATAGGAAAGATTCTAACAAATAAAGACTTTAATATGAGGGTTAAACTTGGACAGACAGATGGTTGCACAACACTGATGCCACTTAGTTGTGCTCTTAAAATGGTTTAAATGGCACATTTTCATACATTAAAAATGTAATAAATGCAGTCCTGGTCGGTGTCTCAGTTGGAGCGTCATCCGTGCAGCGAAAGTTCATGGGTTCAATTCCCAGTCAGGGCACATTCCTAGATTTCAGGTTCCATCCCTGGTCAGAGTGTGTAAGGGAGGCAACTGATCAATGTTTCTCTCTTATATAGATATCTCCTCTCTCTCTCCTTTCCTCCCTCTCTAAAATCATTTTTTTAAATGTTATAAATGTAAACACACACACAAAAAAAACCTGGACAGCTAAGCTATATAGTAATTCGTAATAATATTTTTATTTCAGAATATTTTATATGACAGAATAGCATGTCGGCTCAATGTTCACTGAGTACAGTGTAGACTATGTACATTGGTACAATGTGCCATAATATGTAGCTATATTACATATGTATTAGTACTAAAGTGTTGATTCTTGTGGACAAAAGAATGTCATACGTGACCAGATAAATGTCTGTCAATGAAATCATCATAGACCTGTGAGCAAAGTACACCTGTCTTAATTGAAAGAAAAGTAAAATAAGAACCTGGCTTCAAAATTGTTTGAAAAGTACCTTCCGCTTTAAACATAGACGACTGAGGTATGAGCCATCTAGCTCCTATATTGTCACTGTTGTACTCTAAGGACCAATATGTTGTTTTCCCCGCTCTGACTTGGCCTTGGTCCAGTCTAACAACAATCCCCAAAGAAGGTTGCAAATGAACACAGTCACTTGCAGGTGGCAGCAGAGCCCCGGGCGGCATCAAGCTCGAGCACGGAGAATGTGTGCAACTGCCCAGTTGCTTTGGGGAGAGGAAGGGACAATGCCTCTGGCTGATAGAAATCATCATCTTAGAGTCTATTTCTAACTGTCTTTCGAAGTTAGGAGAGAGGAAAAAAAGAGTAATAACAAAAGTAGTGATGTCACAGAACAGACAGCTTCTCATAGTGGGCAACTTGTGAAGGCAGGTGGTTATATTTGATTGATTTGGGTAGCAACATCGGAAAGCTTTGGTAGATACAATAGTTTATTTTTATTGTAAAATGTAATGTATATTTGAAAGAGTGCACATATACAATTTAAAGTATAGTCATAAAGCAAAAGAGTATTAATCGCCTTTAATGTCAAAGGATGGACC
>NW_005324294.1:0-1499 GCF_000412655.1 Myotis brandtii | reverse complement strand
TGGACCAGGGTGGGGCAGCCTTCTACCACATGAGGGGCTGGTGGAAGAAGCAGGGAAAAGAATGAATGGATGTTAGCTGAAGGCAGAGTAGTACCAACTGGATTATTTGGTCAGAGAGATTTTTCCCGGTGACAACCATTGGGGGGCTGTTCCATTCTGGTAGGCCATGCTGAGAATTGGGGGAGTCTGCTGTTGGAGAGGGAGGGGTGTGCGGAGGGGGTTCCCTCTGGGACACCTGTCGGAAGCACGTGCATGTGGGCGGTGGGGTGTCTCTGTGACGCTACCTGATGATCAGGGCTTCCATGAGGAAATCCAGCTCGTCCTGTTCGGAACACACCTCAGGCAGCGTCTGGGCACAGAGGGGAGAAGGCCTTTAGCTGCAGGAGGGCTGTCGGCAAAGACTGTGGCCAACAGAGACCCCTGGCCAAGCTCCGGCCCCGGAGGGACCCCGCTTACCTTTACCGCCACTTGCAGGGGGCTGGGGTCGTTGGGCATTCCAGACACCTGACCTTCATACACCTCCCCAAATGCACCATGGCCCAGACCCCTGTGCAAAGGAGAAGGCCAGATGAGGTAGGCGGGCAGGCTGAGAGGAAGGGGGCACACACACACTCAAGGTCACACCTCACCCTGGCTTTGCTACTCAGCCCCGGGCCTCCATTGCATTGTCTGAGAACTGCCAAGAGATGTTACAGCCTGGGAGACATGGCAGTGGTGGACAGTCCTTCAGTGAAGACTTGAGTCTGACATTTGCCAAGGACACAGAGGTGACTGAGACCCAGCCCTTGCCCTGAAGGTTTGCACTCTGGGGGAGGGAGGGAGGGACAAATGGTTGACAGACACTTCTGTGTGGTGCTCAGTGAGTGACATGCACAGGGTGTCTGGGAGCTCGGAGGAGGCCACTCGGCTCCATCAGGGGAGAAAGGGGCCAGGAAGGCTCAGGGAGGGCACTTGTGTGGGTTTTGAGAGTCCTGGTCCCTCCCATGTAGTCTTCCTCTCATTGTACAAACCCCATGAACATACAGGGTGTTGAGTGATTTAATGCCCCTCAAATGGCCCTGAACATTAAACCTTCTCCCTCTGGGAGGGTTAGGGGTGCCCTAGGAGTTTTGATTAAAAGTAACTTTCACTTCTGTTGGCCTCCTGTGGCTAGAGGAACCTGTGTTGGGTGGCAGCCAACCCCTAGAACACCCCCTTTCCCTGAAGGATGGCCGGGGCACTCACCGAATGAGGGTGATGTTTTTCCGTGGCACCTCCTTCAGGTCACTGATGGACGAGGTCTTGCCGGCAAAGCAGTAGTTGGGGTTGTAGTCGGTCATGATGGTTGAGGTGCGGAGCTTGCTCAGCTTGTACTCGGGGCTCTGCAGTTCCATCTGCATGGCTTGCAGCTCCTGGTGCTTCCGGCGGTACACTGCAGACAGATGGAAGTGGCCTGGACCAGGCAGCCCAGCACTGGAAGCCCATCACTGGCCACCTCCTCCAGGAAGCCTTCCTGGACC
>NW_005324293.1:0-1498 GCF_000412655.1 Myotis brandtii | reverse complement strand
CCATGACCATGTGATCAGAGCACAGAGCACTTGGGGTTAAGGTTTCATGAATCAATAAGAGGTCAAAGCGACTCCATGGGAGAGGAGTGAGAACAACAAAGAGAAATATGGGGAAGGTTTTGCAGTGTAGAACCTGCAAGACAGAGTAAGCAGCTTTGAGAGGCAAGGTCCAGAAAGAGTTCTAGAGCAACTGGATGTAGGTCAAAGGAACTTTGATAAGCTTCTGTTGATGAATTTAGGGACAGGGTTACAGAGCCTGCAAGACTAGAATTTTTTTCTTTTTCCTGATACATCACCCTTGTCTAAGCCCTCAGACACGTATTACTACTTCATGGTTTTCTTACTGCTTTCTTCTTAATTGTGTTACTTTTGGCAAATTAGGAAAACTTGGTGCCTCAGATCCTCATCTGTAAAAATAATCATACCTATCTCATACAGTCATTTGAGGATTAACATCTTAATATACGTAGAGCACTTAGGACAGGGTCTGGCACACAATAAATGTTATATATACAGTGATTATTGCTATTATTTCTATAACAATTTCCAACTGGTCATCTATCTCCAGGCTCTATCACCTCCATTCCATCCTGCATTTAATTTAGTAATTATTTTGGTACTTCCTTTGGCCTTCAGTGGTTCCCAAATTACCTAACTCCTCCATTGACATTCTCGACTTTCACCAATCAAGTCCCACCTATTCTTTGCTCCCCAGTGCTTCTCCTCTGCTTCTTCCAACATGACCTAATCACTGTCTCCTGCAGAAGTCAAGACTGTTCATACCAGCTCACCTTTGTTTATGTTGCTCTCCTTCCCCAGAAGAATACTCCTTTCTTACCTTTTACCCGTCTCAGTTCTAACCACTTGTCAGGGCCCAGCTGAATTCTACTTCTTCTATTGCAGCGGAGGTAGGGTCTGTTGGGCTTCCCAGGTGTGTGTCTAATAACATCAAGTAGAATGCCTGGCATACGGTGTCTAATAAATGCCTGGCATACAGTGTCTTATTTCTTTCTCTACAGTTCAACACTGCAGATTTTAGAACTGTGTATTGCTTGATTGACAGTTGGTTTAGGGATATATGTTGTATCAGTTTAGAAAGCATTCAGTTACATGTCATAGAAGTCCACGTTCATGGAGGGTTAAACCCTAAGAATATGTACTGTGTGCTTCCAATATTTCATCAACAACTCAAAAATGTCTTTCTGCCCTTTGTTTTCACCATTCTCAGCCAACTGGGTTTTCATCCATGTGCTTTTTACCTCACCATCACGAGACTGCTGTTGCAGCTCAGGCATTACATCCTAACGTAAATATTCCAAGATGGAAGGAAGTATCAGTGACAAATGTGTCATCCCCACTCTAGAGGCTAGAAAAAAGAGTGTCTGGGAAAGGAGAAAAGTGATGCCGCCATTGGCTTAGATACTTAATCCCTCAGTGCAGGGCACATTGCTACCTAACAAAATTGGAGTTCTGTTGGGAAAAGAGAAAAATAATTCTT
>NW_005324292.1:0-1498 GCF_000412655.1 Myotis brandtii | reverse complement strand
GCCCTTTGGGTATTCCTAAGCTGCAGCGAATGGTAGGCTATTGCTGACCACGCCCTGTGCTATGCGGGAGCAGTGGGCCTAGCAGCCTTCAGAAGTCCAGGCACAGGACAGCCCTGGAGGCCGCTTTCCTGTTCTGTGAGCTTCCCAACAGATACTTAACTCAGGGTAAAATGACAGAGCTAATTTTAATTTTAGGTTTCACTGCCAAAATAAGTGAGAGTATTTGATCACAGGCCAGGCTTACTTTTTCCCCAACTCACAACATATGACGCTTCATTGCCCTCCAGCTGCGTTTATAAACTGTGCTTACCCAGGGCCGCCAAGGGATTGGCTTGGATGCCAGCAACTTGGTGTGAAAGGCCACAGATGCTTTGCCCCAGCGGCCCGATCGGTGGCCATCAGTGCACATGAGGAGAAACCAGAGGTGACACTGGCCACACGGACGGAGGACTCTCTGGAGAATGTGAGAACAGACGGGAGGACGTCACCTGGATGCTGGAGGACGGCTTCACTGAGGTGTTGATTGTGTGAAGGGAGCAGCAAAGAAGAACCTCTTTCTTCTGATTACTAATTTAGGAATATTTTCCACAGAGTTAAACATAAGCACCGTCTCACAGTGGTGCCTTGAGGATCTAAAATAACCTTTTCTTCATGTTTCAATCCAGATCAAAAGATTTCCTTAGCTTCTGTGCCTTCTGAACCCTCCTAATTTCAGAGCTAGTGTTTCTCAGGAGAGATGATTGGGTGCACATTTCCTCCTGCTCTCTGAGCATGCACGCCCACCTCAGCCTCAAGCCCGTAGCCCTTGGAATGGGTCCTCGCCTTCTGCGGGGCTGTGAGCATCCCCAGCTCACTGGGCTGGCTTTGTGCTCAGCATCGATGCCTCCGATTCCAGTTGTTGGGGAGAGTCTGACCGTCTGACTGGACAGAATGCAGTGCTTCCTTGGCTTGGTGGGAACTCTGTGTTTTTCATGAATCAAAGGTGTCTGGTTTCCTTCCTCATGCACAGGCAGAGAAGCGCCGTTTCATATGGTGAGCTTACAGAACACGCATGCGCTTATTTAAGGTCACTTGCTCAGGTCAAATCCAGGTTTTAACCTCCTCTGAAGCTCCTAGTCCCTACTGACATTTGAAGAGGTGGGGGCAGGTGATGAGGAGTGGCCCTCTTTTAAGAAGAGAGACATTAATCAGTACTTTTTCTGGGAAGTTCCAGATGGAAAGTCCTAAGAAATCAGCTCAGAATTGACCTTTTCCTGATAGCCCTTCTGAGCTAGTTCCCAGACTAATCAGCCCAAATAAATAGATAAGGGCGACACTCCTGGGGGACCCTTGAGCTATCTCTGAGTATCTCTCAGGGGGCTTGTCACAATGTAACAATAGGTTGCACCTGTGGTGGTCCACACATTGTGGCCCATATCCCTTGTCTTCTGTTAACACAACCTGCTTCGTGATTTGAACCCAAGATGAAAACACATCATCTTCTGCTTTGCAATCCTGC
>NW_005324291.1:0-1498 GCF_000412655.1 Myotis brandtii | reverse complement strand
TAGTCTGAGTTCTTGGCAGAGGCATCTGACTGTCCTTATTTTCTTTTCCAAGCATGTCCTAGCTTGCTGGCAGTCCATGGATGGCTGTCTGGGATTTAAATGTCTTTCCCTGGTTCCGTTAGCAGGAGCTGGGCTTTGGGGGTCATTGGGAATCATTTGATTGGTTGCCCACTCTAGAGAGAAGTGGGTCTGGCCATCCTTGGAAAAGTGTGGTTGAAATAGGATTGGTTTCTAGGGTTGGTTTATAGATGTTTTATATTTTTATAAACAAAATTGTATGTACTGACGCCCTAGCATTAGTAGGAGAGCCTAAGGTCAGTATTTTGGTCAGTATTTATCTTTTATTTCAGATCATCCTGAGACAATGGAAGACGTGAAAATAAAGCAGCCCAAACAGCAACAGGCAACAGAAATTCACTCTGATAAATTATCTCGTGAGTGCCTTCAGACTACGTAGACTTGCTGTTCACTGATAAATCCATAAAAGGGAAAAAGTCCTCAGATATTAAATGATTTGAGAGCAGGAGACATTACCCCAAAGAAGTTCCTTTTCTTTGTTCTTCCTTTTCCCTCAGAATTTCCTCTATAATCTACTGAGAACCTGTTTTCCTTCCAAGGAATTTCTCACTTTAGTGTTTAGAAATTCTGAGCACTTTTCTAGAAGGTTGAAAAGCAGAAGAAAGGTGTTAGCTGTCACTACCAGAAACTTTGTCTGATGCCCTAACATTTGTAAAACTTCTGCGCTGGTTAATGGAGCTAGTCCCAACTCCAGCTTTGAGAAAGAACTAAAAGCAAACTCTTTCTGTTGCCAGGTTATCTCCGCAGGCAAAATTTATTAAATTCATGATGAGTACTCACTAAAGTCTGTATTTTTCATGATTTCTGTTTCATGATAAGATTATGTTGATGCTTAAATATGTTTACTTCATGCTTTATTGTGATTATATGCCAGTTTTTCTTAAAATGATCTATTTTTTTGTTTTGTCTTGTTTTTGTTTTAATAGGACTTACCACTTCAGCAGAAAAAGAGACTAAATTAGTCTTTACAAATCCTTCCTCTGCTTCTTTTTCTGGTCCTGCTGCTAATCTTCTGCAGAAAGTTCCCAACAACCATTTGTCATCTATTATTACAACCTCTGACCTCGCACCAGGGCCTGGTCACCAAGCTTCTTTATCTCAGATTCCTCCAGCCATCCCCAGCATGCCTCACCAGCCAACAGTGTTGCTGAGCACAGTCCCTGACAGTGCTTCTCCCTCCATTCATCCTGGGACACAGAACGTACTAAGCCCCGCTGGCCAGCCACGCTGTCGATCAGGCAGTTACACCATTGGCCCCTTTTCCTCTTTCCAGAGTGCTGCACACATCTATAGCCAGAAACTGTCTCGTCCCTCTTCAGCAAAGGCAGGTGAGTGGGAAAATGAAAGGCAGCCTGCAGTGTCAGCTCCTCCCAGCCCCAGTAAGAAGAGAATGTCGTCTTTTCCCTTTGCCTTTTTTTTT
>NW_005324290.1:0-1498 GCF_000412655.1 Myotis brandtii | reverse complement strand
TTCACAAACATCAGTTTTTAAATATTCATTTAATACAACAACCCTCTGAGGTAAGTTTTACATGTTACAAAACTGAGACTTGGAGAGGCTCTACAACGGCACAAAGTCATAGGCAGGTGAATGGCAGGTCTGGCATGTGAGCACAGGCTTTCTGGCTTCTGAGACCGTGGTGTGCTATACTGCCCAAAGCTTCCTCTGGGTGCCTTTGTTGTCCAAGTCAGTTCAGTAAGGTGGTGTCTTCGCCCTAGTGGGACTAAGTCTAACTGAGGGACAGGTATTGTTCTTGAGTGGTGACTAGAGCTAATAGGGTGCATACAATCACACACCCCTCTTACTCACTGGCACTTTGAAGCCTATCTGTGTGGAGTCCTTCTTGCCTAGACTGCCCTCCTTTTATCGGTCCACTGAGCTATCTCACATCTTCGCCCCACTTTGAACTCCATCTTCTTCATCAATTATTTCCTAGAAAATCTCTCCATTGTTGATGTTCTCCCAACCACCTTCTAGGTCTCTCATCACCTATGACCACAGTGCTTCCCAAATCTGACCTCCTTTAAAAAACAACCTTGAATGTTCAGACTTCTCCCCATTCAGTTGGCTTCAGTAGGTCTGGTGTGAGGTTTTTGAATCTCACATTAAAAGGAATCTTATAATTCTGCATACAATTTTACATGTGTAGCATATCATTTAGTGCTTAGTTATTGCCATGTACTGTTTCACCGGGAGAATTTCTTCTCCACAATGAGATTTTAAGCAACTTGTAGAAATGGATTCTGTCGTTTCTTCAGTTGTATCCCCCTCTGCACCTATGTAGGTAACTGAATTTCGTCTTATGTCTTCTCAAAGCCCTATTTCTTGTCCATGTGCCCAGCCTTCACTGATGTCAACATGGGAAACATAAGTGACTTTCAGAGGCCGGGGGAAGAACACCTTTCACTCTAGGCAATAGTTCCCTTTTATCTGTTGAGCTGGTCAGGATTTTGGTCTGAATGAAAGTCTATTATTAGAAAGAAGCTCTGAGAACAGTCTCTGGTGCTTGCTTCTTTGTGCTGTGGATTGGAGTTTTCATTGATTTTTCCTTCCACTAACATTTTGGCACAAGAGACAGCAGGAAGGCCACCCAACCCCACTCCCTCCTGGTTTTAGCAACAGAGAAATAGGGGTCTAGGAAGAAACTCTGTTTTCTGAAAGAGTTGTTAAAGGAATTGTTTAAAAATATGTGTTGCTGCAGGAGGTGTTTACTAAAAAGGCTTGTTGACTCATGATTTCCAAATTACTTCTGATTTGGTTCCTCCCTGATTTATTTCTTGTTCTCACTCAATGGCGAGCCACCTGGGGTTGGGTGTGGCTCTAACCAGCAGAGATTAGAAATGATTCCTCTGAATCTCTCTTTCCTGCATGATGTAGTGGGTTCCCACACTGTGAAGACTTTACAAGGTCTCACTGACCCTTTTCATGCAGACAATAGTGTGTCATTGTTACTGCCCTTTAAAAAATC
>NW_005324289.1:0-1497 GCF_000412655.1 Myotis brandtii | reverse complement strand
GCCTTCCCGACCTGCTCCCAGAGAGGGCTCAGCCTGCACGCTCTGCGCGTGGGGAGCAGAGGGCGGGAGAGGGGGTGACACCTGGCCTGTGCCTCTGAGCTTCAGGGCTGGCGGAGTCATGATAATAATAACAAGAACACGTTTATCGAATGCTTAGTGTGTCTTGGGCAGACCTAAGCTCTTTCCCTATTTTATCTCACTGACCCCACGACCACTAGTAGACATAGTGTCACTGCCACTTGAGAGGTGCGTAACTTCGTGTTCCGGGTTCGAGGTTGGTCACTTGCCTATGGTCACTCTGAAGGTGTCAGAGCAATGGAGCCCAGACATGTGAGTGCAGGACTCTGGGAGGGGCGGGAGGACAGGCTCTCAGCTGAAACGGGAGCCGAGTGCACCCAGTGGGGGACTGGCCAGGGCAGGTCTGAGGACCCCAGCAAAGGACGGGCAAGGGGACAGCTGTCCACAGGTAGCAGGGCCCTGTCCCTCCCTCCACCTGTTACTCCAGACAGAACTGGGCCAGGCCCCTTCTGGTCCTCCTGCCCCCTCGATTCTCATTCAGTCAGTCGCTAGCCTCTCAGCTGTCCCTGCTAACGGGCTTCAAATCCATAACACAGCCCCTTCCCATTCATGGCCAGTGCTTGGGGGACCGCCCCAGCCCCCCGCTTGCCTCTGGCCTCATCTTGCCGGCATCCTTTCTTCTCCTCACTGTAGCCAGGACTGTCTGGAGCCCAAGGCTGCTCACTCGCTCCTCTGCTTAAAACCCAAGCTCACTCCTCGCTGGGGATGAGGCCCACACGCCTCACTTGGCCTGGCTCTCAGGGCCCCTCACCTCTCCAGCTCCTCCTGCCCTTGCCTGCCCGGCCGCCTCCGGCTCACGCTGGGGTCTCTCTGCTCCTGCTTTGCTCTTAGCAGGAGCATTGCCTTGCAACTCATTGTCCGGCTACTCCTGTTCATCATTCAGACCCCAGCCTGGGTGGGATGTCTCTCCTACGTGCTCCCCTCTGCCATGGCACAGACCGCACTCTTCTCTGCTTGTCTGCCACTCTACTGACTGTCAGATCTGGGGAGGTGTGAGTGTGTCCCCCCGGGCAGAGCAGGGTGTGCGTGATGAGCCACTGTGATGAATGAATGAAGGAGGCCTGATGAGACTAGGACGGGGCCTAGTGTGGCAGGGGTCATGGCCTCAGACCTAGGGGGCATCCTAGCAGGAGGAAGCAGGGGGTGTTGTGGAGTTTGAGCCTGGGTTTAAAACCATACCCCACTTCTTACAATCTGTGTGTCCTTTGGTTTCGCCTCTCCATGCCTCAGTTAGTTCACATGCAACACAGGGATCATAATTCTCCTTCCTGGAGACCGTGGCGACAAGCCCTGGAGCTGACGCACCTGCAGCACGGAGCTCAGTGCTGGGCCAGGAAGAGGAGCAGGTAGGTGTCCCCCTGGGGCCCAGGCCGGCCTGGCTGCAGCTTCTCTGAGGCCTGGAGGTGGGGAGGGGTTGGG
>NW_005324288.1:0-1497 GCF_000412655.1 Myotis brandtii | reverse complement strand
AAAGGCCCATAAATGGATTCCAGACAGCACAGGAAGGACTCAGTTCATGTCCAGAACCTTGGTGGAAAGGAAGTCTGGAGTATATAGTTCCCAGGCCTCTAGCACCTGGGATAAAGGGGAACCTGCAGCAGGGGTGGGGGTGTGGGGATAATGCTGACTGACACTGAATCATGCCCAATATGGCTCTTCAAACTTTCAAGCTCCTTGTAAGTCAGCCTTCTGGTAGGAGTTATTCTTCCCATTTTACAGATCAGAAAACTGAGGTTCAATTGGGTTAACTCTCTTGCCTAAAAAATCTCATAAAAGGGAAGTAGCAAAAACCAAGATGAGAACCAGCTCTGTTTCTCCCCAAGCCTACATTTCTCTGCCTTTGCTGCTGCTGCTGCCCTTGAGATAGCATCTATATAACTGGCTGGTAGGTGGACCCGTGGCTCAACGGAGGAGGCAATGGAAGTGGCAGCAATTTCTTTAGGTTCTTGGTAAGAGCTGCTGTTAGTCTCCTGTTGGAGTCCTCTCTAGCTTCGTTCCATCCTCCCCTTCCTCATCCAAACTCCTCCTTGATCTATAGCTCTTAACTTTGGACACAGACCTTGCAATGTGTGCTCTAATTTCTGGGCTTATTTGGGGAGGAGTCTTGCCTGCTTTCACGGGCAGTCCCTGGCCCTCTTTTTGTCTGGGAGTATCCAGAATTGGCCCCTCTCCTCTGTGCTCAGGGTCTCCCTGCCTCTCCCCCACTGGGGGCTGGCGCTGGACTGAGGAGCAACCTTAAGGGGAACACCCCCTGGGAAGGGGGGTCACAGAGCATTGCCCCCAGACAGCTCTATCTTCTCTGCTTACCAATCCAATTACAAACAAAGTGGCCCCCGGGATTCAAGCATGAGAGCACTGGCCCTCTCTCTTCTCTTGCTGACAGTTTTAAACCTGCTTTCTTAAAAAATCCAACCCTGGGAAGAGATTTTAGCACCCACGCTCAAGCAGGGGGGTGGGGGGGAGACACAATTATCTCAAATATTGGGGTGTCGTGTGCTCAGAGGAGGAGATCTGGATAATATTTTCCAGGAAAAAAAAGTAAAAATAAGAGACACATTCTCAGGGATTTCCCTGGGACTAGAGGCTGGAGGCTGGGAGGCTGGCTTTTCCAGGCTTCCTGGGTGCCTCCTCCTCCCTGGCTGGCTGCCTTTTCTCTCCTGGACTTCTCCTCAATGGTGAGGAATTCATTCCTGGTTTATGGAGGGAGAGAAGGAATGCTTCAGCTTTCTTTAATATGCCTTAAAAGACATAATTTTGTTTTGAAACATATGCTCACAGTTGGATACAACTAAACTCAAATAAAAGCAGGGCATCTGTGTCCCAGATAAGTGGACAACCCACCTCTTTAGAAAGTCAGGATCAGCCAGGCTTCTTCACTCAGGCATCCCCTGGGAAAACTGTCAGAAGGGAGGCATGTGGAAGAATGCACTCCTTCTGCCTTTTAAAGTCTATTTATTTATTTAAAAA
>NW_005324287.1:0-1497 GCF_000412655.1 Myotis brandtii | reverse complement strand
TAATAGCCATCCTAATGGGTGTGAGGTGGTATCTCATTATGGTTTTAGTTTGCATTTCCCTAGTGACTAGTGATATTGATCATCTTTTCATTGTGCTTATTGGCGATTTCTATATCTTTGGAGAAACAGCTATTTGATAGAGTGTTGGGGTGGGATGAGGGTGACTGCAGGTTGGGTGGTCAAAAAATTCTCTAAGGAGAATTTAAGCTGAGACCTGAATGACGATAAAGAGGCATCAACCCTGAAACAACCAGAGGAAACTGTTCCAGAATAAGAGAAACTGCGAGGGCCAGAAGCAGGGACGGGCTTGGCATGATTAAGGAATGGAAATAAGGCCAGTGATTCTGGAGAGGAAGGGCCAGGGTGGGTATGGGCCAGGTCTTACAGGACCCAGCAGGCATTGTAAGGCTTTTGAACATAATCTGTGTACCAGGAGAGTCACAGAAGGGTGTTGAGCAGGAGAGTGAACTCATATGATAAAAATTTTTAATAGATCATGCTGACTGCTGTGTCAAAAATAGACCATGCAGGGCAAGAGTAAAAGCATCAGACCCGTTCAGAAGCTCTTGACGATGTCATCCAGGTTGAACTTGAGAACGGCTTGGTTCAGGCTGGGGCAGTCGAAACAGAAGAGGGGAAGTTTGGGATTCGGTGTTGGAGGTGGACCTGAAGGTTGCTTTGATTGTGATGAGGTGACTGCAGAGGGCTTGGAGAGAAATGCCACGATCAGACAAGAAAGAGTTCTCTAAGGCAATGAGCCCCTTCCCTCCTCAAATGGCTTCTGGGGGACACTGACAAATAATGATGAAGATGGGGCTTTGAAAGAGATCAAGAACTTGAAACACTATGTGAAGGAATCACAATTCTGAGGGCAATGAGGAGTAATTAAAGGTTTTTAAAACAAAACAGTGATGGGAACCAAGCTGTGCTCTTAGGTCTTATCACCACCGGGTCAATTCATAGACTTAACAATAAGGAAGATGAGTCCCAATTGTGTGAGCATGTGCGTGCGTGTACACATGTGTGGTTAAGCAGGGAAAGTGAGAGCAATTTGAACAGGAAAGCCAGCAGACTTCTTCAGAGGTTAATTTACTTCTCTGTTTATGGATATTGCTATGGTGATGCAAGAAAGCTAGCCAAGAGGACAGAGAACAGTTGACTCTCTCTGCATTTAATAATCTGATTTTATGTAAGACATTGAGAAAGAATGCAATAACTCAGAGCTTTTGCTGAGAGCATTAAAAGAAACCAGATGAGGCTGAGCTCACATCCTCCCCAGCCACACCAGTGCCCCTCCTCGGGGGCAGGGTTTCAGGCCCAGCTGTCCTGGCACTACCCTGCCTGACATTTGGAGGAACTCGCCCTGCATGTTGCCCCCTCTCTCCCTGTTGCTCCTTCAAACCACAATGTTGCAAGCACTCCACAAAGTGAAATAAAACCAAGGAAATAGAAAAGGAATTCTGCCTATAAAAGGGGTTTGCAAAAGGAGGCTGGTTT
>NW_005324286.1:0-1497 GCF_000412655.1 Myotis brandtii | reverse complement strand
TTATATATTATAAAAATAATATGTATTTTTATACATTTTAAAATAATAGAAATATATATTTCTATTATCAGAAAATTATAATGGAATTTAAAGATACCTTAATTAATTAGAAAAATATTCATTTGATACTTGGGAACCAAAGCAAACAATAGTGACTTAGAATTCAGAGATACTGAACAATCTGAAAGACTAGGGGAATGTTATTGGAAGATGATAGTATGTTGTAGAAAATTGTTCAGTTTTTAGCATTAGAGCTTTTTTAAGATGGAGAGATATTGAAGAGGAGCAAAATGACGTATTTCATAATTGTTCCTCATTGTGTTACTATGATTAATGCAATAAAGCATATAAGGTGCCTGGTTCTTACTGGCTTTTCAATATCCATTAGTTCTTTTAACAATAAAGCTGTCGATAAAGCTTGAATCGCCTCTCAAGACCTGGGAATAGAGAGTAAGCTGGATGGGATGATGCGTGGTTTTTCTCTTTCGACTCTTAGGGGCTCCAATGGACATGCATCTGTTGAACATACCTTCTTAATTTAGCTGAGGCTGGGCCCAGCTAAATTAATAGTCCTAGCGCTGGCTTCTAATATCACCCCCTTTCCACCACCACAGGAAATAGACCTAATTTCCAGGTCCTGTGGACTCCTCTCGGCCACATTTGACGTTGTTGCCCTTCCTTCAGATCTTCTAAATATTCCCCCTCCCCTTGGTTTCTGGGATAGTCACTATCTCTTATTTTCCCACTTTTCTCTCAGTTTCTTTTGATGAGTTCTCTTCTTCCACTAGCGTGCACACTCCTCACTTTTTTTCCCCAACCTAAATCTTATTCTCACTCCCCTTTCCTTTTTACTTCATATGTCCTCGTTAGGAGATCTTCATCCTCTTGCATGGCATCAATTTTCACGTGATGATGAACAATTCTCCGTAACCAGTCCCAGCCTCTGCACCGGGCTCTGAAACTGCGTTTGCAATTTGTCTCTCCTTGTATGCTCTGTAGTTGTCTTAAATCCAACGTGTCCACACACAGAATTTATTTTTACAGAAAACATGTTCCTCCTTTTGTATTTACTCTATAAATTATTGCTACTCCTATCACAGGCGTCCTGTATCCTCTAAGTTAATGCTATTTCTATCACAGACTGTCCTGTATTCTCCATGTATGTTAATGCTCTTCCTGTCATATGACATCTGCATGTATCAGTTTGCCTGGGACTGAGGTGTTTCCCAGGACACGAGACCTTCAGTGGTAAAACTGCAAAAGTCCTGGACAATCTGGGACTAGTTGGTCACCCTAATCAGACATGTCTGAGTTTTCCTCCACTTTTCCCTTTCCCTTACCTCCTACCTCTAATTAGTTACCAAGCTCTGAGGATCATATCTCAGAAATCTCTCTTGAAACTTTCCTCTCTTTCTTACTCTCAGTAAGATTGCCTGCACTCAAGCCTTTATTATTTCTTCCCTGGGATATTGTAATGGAACCCCACCTGGCATTCCT
>NW_005324285.1:0-1497 GCF_000412655.1 Myotis brandtii | reverse complement strand
AGAACATAACTGCCCACCTGGAGCAGAACAGGGCGAGACAAGGGAGTGGGGGAGAATCAAAGAACCCCTTCTCCTCCCCTCCTGAGTCAACACCTTCCTCTAACCACCCATTGTTTTCTCCTCCCCAAGTTCTGAGCTGCAGAACCAAGGGCAACGTGCCCCCCTCTAGTGCCATAAGATTTCTCAGTGCCATGTGGTCATAATCCAGTGGAGGGGACAAGGGCTCATTTTCCATGATAAGCTCTAGAAGATTCTTCTGCTTCTTTATGGCCCAACTACATAAACAAGGAAAAAGCAGAATGTATAGCACAGAAATCAAAGGGGGCCTATTAAATACATGTGTCACCAGTGGCACCGGGCTCTCCTGATGGAAACCATTGTTAATATCTCCAACGACTCTGAAAGGTGGAAATAATTTGCCCTGTTTTACAAATGATGAAACTGAGACTTGGAAACGAAGTAACTGAGCCAGGATCTCACAGTTAGCAAGCAAGGGAGAGCTGAACCTCAGAGGTAGACCGCCCCCACCCCGCCCCCTGCACCCTAAGCCCATACTCTCTGTGTCATCATAGCATGCTGCCTTTGGTGAAGTGGGGGTGGGGAAAGGAGCAGAGACATTGTGGTTTCTTTGAACACAGAACACATAATTTGGGGATGTTCTCCAGTATGTTCTGCCTGAATCCACATCAAGCAGCTCGGAATGCTTGCAGTACATGAATTATTCCCGCACTCTTTCTGATTTGTCCTGCCACAGCGGAGGCAGAGCACGGCGATATTTGCTTTAAATGAATGCCAGACCAGGCTGTAACTCAAAGCAATGCATGAAGAATATCAGTTTCACTTTCTGTCTTATGTTTAAAACAATGCTTTTCCCCCTCAACAAAAACTCGCTGCTGAAGACGTCCTCCGTAAGCCCCCCAGTCAAGATGTTGCAACTCAAGAAACCACGTGGTCTGACGAATTTTAACCTTCACAAACCTACAAATTGCGAGTGTTTCAGCCTAAATCGTGTAAAAATTGAATATTCGGTTTGAAATGATTTGCCAGCTTTCTTTGTGGGTTTCCCCTGTTCTTTTAACTACCTTCAAAATTAAGAAATTTGAATTTAGAAGATCAATAACCATTAGCTGACATATTGTTATTTAAAGATTTACTTAACTTATTTCACATTGTCTTCCTCCAAAAACATTTTGTATTAAGATTAAAGTACTTACCAAGTCTCATGCAATGCATTGGGCATCGTCTATTGCAAAGGTTTCTCCTTACCAGCTGGATTCAGGTGTGAGTCCTAGGAAGAGAGAGGCCACAGGCTCAAGGCGAAGTTGCTGTTTGTACAAACTCGGGCTTAGGGAAATGTAGGATCTGGCAGGGTCCCATGGGGTGATGTGTGCTGGGTGATGCGCAGTGGGCAATGTGCAGTGGTGGAGGGCAGGGCACTGGGAGAATTACCAGCTGAGGTGGAAGAGCCAGAGGCAGCCCCTTTGGCATTGACATCCA
>NW_005324284.1:0-1497 GCF_000412655.1 Myotis brandtii | reverse complement strand
TTTTTTTTAGTTCAGTTTGTACTCATGAGTAAATAAATTCTATAATATGATTAACATACTCTGAAAAGTATGAGAGGGGAAAACTCTATAATCTCACAGGTTTAGTAAATGATGTTTAATGTGTTAATAAAATAATTATATGGAATATATTTTAAATCCATGTTGAAACAAGGTGGGTATATAAATAATACAAATAACATGGTATTTTGTTCTTTAAGTACAATAATTGATAAGGATTTGATCTCTTTTAGGTCTGGTTAGCCTAAAGTAATCTTATCCACACATGAAAAATATTCAAAGCATTTTAATGACCTGATTAAAATTACACAGTTCAGGATGGCAACTGTTGGAATAAAGCTCATTTATTCTTTAGTCACATGTTGTTCATTAGCTTCTAGTTCTTGGACTCCCTAAGATTATGTTCTAATGAATAGTTAATCTTCATTTGATTGACAAATGGACTAATGCCTCTACAAAACAGAACTTTTCCTTTTTTCTTTCAAGATGCTATATTCATGTGTTCTTATAGTAAATCTTCTAGTTGTTCAGAACCCATAAAAATAAATGAAGAATGTTCAATGTTAGTATAACTCTACAAAGAACTATGGGAATGTCTTGTTTACACTAAGCCAAATATACAATTATTAGCCACTGAAAATCTCTTTAGTAAACAATGAACTCAGGAGTTCATTTAAACCAAGAGTTTTATGTTAAATCTTTAAGCAACGTAAGTCCTACTATACTACAACCATTCCCTTGCTGTATGATGAGCCAAACTATTGAACCACATACCTTTCACAAGTGTTCTCTTAAAGTTGAATAGCTTATCAGTCAGGAAAGGCGAGGTTATTCTCTGGTAGCAAACCATTCCTAAATTTCAGTGCTTAAGGACCAAATATATTTTTCTTTCTCATATTAGATGGCTCACACTTGCTCATACTACTCTGCTCCTGGTGGTCATTATAGACTCATCAGTTGGGCTCCCACCCTAGAAAATTTATGTTCTATTATAGTAGAGAGAACTATGGTGGATTTCTCAATTAAATACTCTGTTGCAGGAGTGACATGGTGGCTTGTCATTTCTACTCATCACTTATTGGCTATGGCTAGTCACTCAACCCCACCCATCACAATTGGCCCAGGAAGTACAGTTCTAACATTTGGGTACAACAGTTTCTCTGTCTTTTTAATTTATTTTATGTTTTTATATTATTAAAGAGTCCAGGTTATTCCTTTTACAGATTGTCATAATTTGTGGTGTTTTGAGGTAATTTCTTCACTATATTTAGACAAAATATTTTTGACAAGAATACTACATAGGTGATGTGTCTTTCTAATACAGACTTTAAAATTTTTAAATTTTTATATTGCCTTTCTCCTAAGAAATGGAATTATCTTTTAGCCGGCACTTAAATAAAATATGAAATGCCTTTTTTTCAATTGAATTTATCCTACCTTATCAAGTTTTCAATTTCCTCTCCTGATTTTTTTCTAGTT
>NW_005324283.1:0-1497 GCF_000412655.1 Myotis brandtii | reverse complement strand
GGCCACCTGACTCCAACGGTGTGGTGGGTCAGGAAGGGCACCCCCCAAAACTTGGAGGAGGTAAGATTTGGTAGCATAAGTAGGCAGAGCGAGGGAGAGCGATTCCGGTAGCAAGGCAAGCACGTACAATACAGGTCCTAAGATAAGGCGGTGGGGGGCGGGGGCAGTGGATTGAGCAGATTGCCAGAGAGAGAGGAAGCAGTGCTGAGATGAACGTAGAAAGGTGGTTATCTAGGAACCAGACCCACTAATGCACAGGCCATGGGAGGAATGTGCCCTTTTCCTCGGAGCAGTGTAAGGCCATTTAAAGGCTTTATTTATTATCAGTAGCATTTGCATCTCGGAGTTCCACTCTGGCTGGTGTGTGATGCGGCTTGATTTGGGAAGGGAGGAAGTGTATGCAGGATGCTAGATTTGGGTGGGGAAGATCGGTTAGGAAGCTATAGCAGTTGTTTCAGGAAACAATAATAGCAGCTTATACTTAATAGTTGTGAGGCGGAAGAAAAGAGTAAATGAATGTGAACAACATTAAGTTGCTAGTTTGATGGGAATGTTATCATTGAATGGTGGTGGGAGGTGGGACGTGAGGGAAATGATTAGAGGTGGGGACAAGGTTTCTGGCTTAAGTGCCTGAGTCCATGCTGCTATCTCTTAAGCAGAACAAAAGAACAGAAGGTGTTGGAGAGCTGAGTTCAGTTTTGAATATGCCGAGTGTAAGGTTTCTAAGGGATATTGGCATGTAATGCACTAGCTTACAATTGGCACATTACTGGGCAATATAAAATGGATACAGATATATATGGACATATATATGCAGGTGATCAAAAGAAAGGTACCGCCTGAAAAATGCAGGTTTGAGGCCTAGTTGTGTAGATAATTGAAGTCATAGCAGAAGGCAGTGCCCTCCAGCATGAAAGTAAAGTTGCCCTTTCGCAACGCCTTTCCTTGGGGAGCTGTTTCTCTTTCCACACCCAGGATTGTTTTGATGTTTTATTTAGAGGCGTGAGGTCATTCAGGAGTGGCCCCTGCTCTTCCTTTTGGCCCGTTTTCCTTGTGTGCAATGCTCTGTGCGGTGAAGAACAGTCCTTTGCACATTAACGAGGTTGGGATTACTCTCCCCATTTCACTGAGGAGACAAACGGCCATATCTGGCCACAGTCACCAGAGCAGATGGGCACTGCACAGACTTGCAGGGGTTTGCTTTATCGTTTGTCCCTCTCATTGAGCTAACAATTAACCAGTCTTCTGTGCAGGGTCAGGGTACATGTGCCCATTTGTGGGTGTCACTCCTCCTAGGGTGTCGATCACTGCCCGTGTTTTTCTCCCAGATGCAGCCCCTGAGTCTTGGATCGGGTGAGGAAATACTAGTAGGCATGCCAGCTCCCTCCACCCTTGGAGCCATGCTTTTTTAAATTGAACTTGATTCCTGATACTTTTACAAAATCACCAAAACTGTCACACACATTTCGGATCCTTGGGCCTGAGATAGTTATTATT
>NW_005324282.1:0-1497 GCF_000412655.1 Myotis brandtii | reverse complement strand
TCTAATTAGCATGTTACCCTTTTATTATTATAGATATTAGCAAATAAAATCGACCAGTAAGTTAAAAAATACACTGTGGCCAAGAATTTTTATTCCAGTTACACAGGCTTTTTCCATGTTGAAAATTTTTCTATAATCATAATAGTCCAGAAAAGAAAAAAATACACATCATTTTAATAGATGCCAAGAAAGACTGATAAAATTAAGCAACTCTTCTAAGAGCATAAGTGTGTTTTCTTTACGTGCTAGAGATTACTTATTTTATGTCAACATTTAGCATCATAAACAGTGTTGCAACACTTGAGGAAGGCCCATTAAAGACCATTATGCCTGTTCCCTCTTCTATTTTGTCATCATTTTCTAGTCATACCAAAGTATAAGACAAGATAGAGTTATAAGTATAGAACTGGAATGGACTTGACAAAATTATTATTATTTTCAGGTAATATGTGGTACATCTAAAATTATAAAATATCAGATAAAACATTGTAGAATGAATTATGGAGTTCAGGAGGGTATCTCTATGTAAAGAAAACAAAAGAAAATCATTTGCTTTCATATCTACCATAGAATCTATTAGAAAATTGAAAAGCATTATATCAATAATAGCAACAAAACCTAACCTATAAAATACCTGGGAAAAAGCTATTGAAATAAAACCATAAAGTATTATTGAAAGACATAAAAGAAAATCTGAGTGAATGAATGAAAATAATGTTTAAAGATAACAATCTTTAGATTTAATTGAACTTCAATATAAAATTTCAAAGCATTATGGCTGCTCAATCTCTTTTCTACCTTCACCTAAAATTAACAGTAAAGGAAAACCAAGGACCTGGCTTGGTTATTTAGGTAAGTGGGGAGGTGCCCTATTCCCAATGTAAGTTGTCTTATAAGGCGCACAACATCCACCTGCATTGTGGAATCTACCTCATCCTTAACTCCATGAAATTGAGGTAAGGTTGAGGCTTCCAAGTCCCCCACAAGCCAGCCTCTATCCGGCTCCCAGTCCCTGGATTCTATAAATGAAAGTCTAGTTACTATCTGGGAGTGGGCCTGGGGGGCTTCCTGCCCCTCTTCACCCTGACCGGTGCATTGTTCACTTCCACCCATCCCATCCATCTCCCGAGGTCCTGCTATGTGTTCTGCTAGTGCACCTCACCCCACCCAGTTCAGGACCAGTTTCAGTTTTGCTCAGGCTCTTTTCAAGGGAAGACCTCCTGGGGCAAAGGGAGGGGAGTGACTTGAGTTCAGACTAAGTCTCTGGCCAGAGCACCTCCTGAGAACGCTATTTCTCTGTCATGGGCCATATGTCCTCTCTTGGATGGTATCTATTCCTTTTCTGTAAGGCTGGTTAGATGGTCTGAACTCAAATCCCAGCCTTGCCACTTGCCAGCTATATGACCTTGGAGAAGGTACTTAACTTCTCTGTGCCTCAGTTTCCTGATCTGCAAAATGGGGATAATTATAGTGCTTCATAGGCTTGCTGTGAAGATT
>NW_005324281.1:0-1497 GCF_000412655.1 Myotis brandtii | reverse complement strand
TGAAAGCAGGGGCCTGAAGAGACATTGACACACCCATGTTCACAGGAGCGTTATTTGTAATAGCCCAATGGTTAAAGAAACCCAGATATCCATTGCAGATGAATAGATAAAAAAATTGGGGTATATACATGTAATAGAATATTATTCAGCCTTAAAAGGAAGTAAGTACTGACACATGCTATTAACATGGAGGAACCTTGAGTGAAATAGGCCAATCCCAAAAAGACAAATCATGCCACTTATATGAAGTGCCTAGAGGAAATTCACAGAAAGTAGAAAGGTGGTTGCCCAGGGCTGAGGAAGGGTGAATAGGGGTGAATGGGGTATAGAGTTTTAGTTTTGCAAGAGGAGGAGAGTTCTGCAGATTGGTTACACAATGCTATACTTTGACACTATTGAACTATACACATAGAAATGGTAAGAGTGTAAATTTTTGTTAAATTTTGCCACAATTTTAAAAAGTCATGTTGTTTGCAATTTACCTTGAAATGTTTGCCAAAATGTGTGTGTGCATGTTTATTTTTATAGATTGAGCAACTATTGCCAAATATTAATAATTGTTTAATCTAGATACAAAGTAAATTGGTATTTACTCTCCTATTATAATTTTTTATATTTAAAAATAAAATTTGGGGGAAGTGTATAGTTATAATAGACAGAAATGATATCATGCTTTCTTAGTATTTAAAGCATTAATCAAATATCCTTCAAGTTACAGCTTAAATCCATCATCTTCCAAGACATTTTGTGACTATTCCAATTTCTACAGACTTACCTTTTTTATATAAATAACAACACTTAGAACTCATGTTAGTTATATCCTCCAGTTTTATTATGCACATTTGTTCTAATTATCTGTTGCTCTGTAGCAGAGTAGCCCAGAATAAGTGGCTTCAAATACTCCTGATTCAATTTTGCTCATTCTGTGGATTGCTGGAGAGGTTTTTCTTCTGGCCTTACCTAGGCTGTGTGTGTGGCAGCTTTCACCTGGCACATGGGCAGAGGTTGGCAGAATGCATAGGTTTTCCCGTATGTTGCTTTTCTACATGGCTAGTTTGTGCTGCTTCAAACAATGGAGGTCTCCGGTGGTGAGATTTCTTACACAGCAGCTGGCTTTCACTAGAGCAGAAGTGGCCATTACCTGGCCACTTAATGGCTAGGCATCACCTCTGTCACTCTGTAATGGCTGCAGCTAATCACAAGGTCTGCCTAGACCCAAGAGAAGGTGAAACAGACTCCACCCACTTCACCTTCTTTGCTGCTATCCACACGTATTGATGGGAAAATCACAAAGAATTTACAGCCACATTTATTCCAGATTGAAGCGCTGTTCAGTCTGTCAAATTCTGTAATAGAGATTATGTATTGATGAGTAAGAGGCAGTCCTTGCTCATTCATAGGACCTATGAATTGGGTCCTATGAAAAAAGAGAAGGCAATGGGCATGTATTAAGTAACTGTGAGACATACACTGAGTGGCCAGATTATTATGACCACC
>NW_005324280.1:0-1496 GCF_000412655.1 Myotis brandtii | reverse complement strand
TCTGGAGAGCCATTCTTCAGCCTTTCCTTGTCTCAGGGCATAGTGTCCTGTTAATTTCTTTGCAGGGTCTCCAGCGGCAGCATAGAAAACTACTGCAGGAAAAATGCACAAGAGCAGAGCCTCTTGGTGTGATGAAGTCACTGCAACATTTTATTTGCGCGTGCTAATTTAGCTGCTGTGCCTTGCAACTGATTTTGCCTGCAACCCTAGCAAATCAAAGTTATTTGAAACGGGTCTAGAATCACCTCGATTGGTTGCCGATGCAATTATTCACTTTGCACATTTCTTAATGACAGCTATCATTGAAACAGTGTTCTTACTCTGTTTCTTTTCAGTGTTGTTTTTCAGTTGAAACCGGCAGCTTATATTGTGAGTCACTGCTTTCCATTTTTATTTTCTTTCTTTCTTCTTTCTTTCTTTCCCACTTTTGCTTTATATATGTTTCTATACGTGAACCTGCATATGTGTACACATATAAACTCAGACAGTGAAAATTGGCGGTTAACGAAGAGGTGGCTACAGCTTCTCTTTTCGTAACCAAACTCCAGTGTTCAACCTGTAATCACGTAACTGAAAGAAGAAATCGCTCCCATTAATATAAATATAACCTCATGCTTCTGCAGACATTCTTGTCATTGAAACTGTTTCCCATAGCTGATTGCCAGGACCAGAAATAGAATCAGTTTTGCATTTTAATTAATGACACCCTGCATCTCTCTAGGTTGGACTGCCCTTAAATCCTTACATGTTTACTATCTAAAAGGTCTTTGTGTTAAGAGGGGGAGTTTATGGGTGATACCAAGTAAAATCATTTGATTATGTGATATAACCTTTCTCTGGGAATTGAATGGACAGTATCATTAAGGATGTTGGCTGAATTTTTCTGTTGCTTTTCCCAATGCAATTAAAGCCATATATTCCCTTTATTCTCCACAAGCCTTTTTTTTTTTACTGAGTAAAATGAGTAATGCACAACTCCCACATAAAGCTGCTCAGAGGGAGAACCGTGCTTTAACAGAGATTCAAAACCACTTCTGACACCAGCCATGGTGATCTACTTTGAAAGGAACTTGCTATTGCAATTGGCAACTCAGACAGATTGTATAACATAGGAGAGATGCTCAGGAGCCGTGTGGAATGCTGCATTTCGATCCGTGCTTCCTTACTGAATTCGTTTAGGACGACAGTCATTAGATCAGCTTTGCAGAAACAAATCATGTCCTCAGTAGTATAACAACCTAACCAGGCTGTCATCAATGTTTGTGTTGCAAGTTCTATCTCATGGGTGGTAGAGGGAGATGGCAGAAGTTTGGAGGAAACCCAAATCACAGCCCCCAAATAATGCAAGATGAAAGGGGAATATTCTTCCCTATAGTTAGCATTTAATTCTCCAGAAATACCATTGGCTCTTAAGTCTGAAGAGCTAAGAGATTGATAAAAAACACATAGTGACAGGTTTTGAGGGCCTTTTCTCTAATAGAAATCTTGGACCCTTA
>NW_005324279.1:0-1496 GCF_000412655.1 Myotis brandtii | reverse complement strand
TGATTAAAATAAGGGCAAGATAACGAAACGGCAGCGGTCAGAGCAGCCTGAGGGTTCAGGGCGCACCCGGGAAAGGCAGCGGCCACTGGGCTGTGCCGGGCGGCAGAGCTGGGGCAGGAGTGTCTAGGATCGGATTTCAGACACGCTGGTTTGCGAGAATACTTCTTCACGGAATTGCTTTTGGCAGCTGTTATCATTTATCACAGGGTGCAGCAAGGAGTTCATCTTGCCTGGGAAGCCTGGCTTTTGTCCTTGAGGGCTGGGACGTGGTCCAATGTCAGACATGCAGGGATGTCTTTGTTCGCTTGGACCTTGGGTCACGCTGGATGGTCTGACGGTACGACTTAGGGTGGGGGTGGCCAACCCACAAGGTATTTGGGGTGGGGCTTTGGGGCACGCCCAGTAAAGCCCTAAGCACGGAGGCTCAGCGAGTGTCCTCGGTTTGCTGGACTCCCTGCACATGGTCACGCACTGGTGTCAGGAAAGCTGTGCGTCCTCACGGCACGGGGAGCGGACATCCGGAGCTCCCCGGTCCTCTCCCTGCACTCTGCCCGGCTTCCACAGCTGACCTCACTCTCCATCCCTCTCATCAGCGTAGCTGTCCGAGCTCCCGTTTCTGGAGTATACTGTCCAGAGGGCAACAGGGATGAGCCTGGAGACCCTGGGGCATCGCTCCTCCCGTCTAACTCTACCTCTCAGGAGGTTGTGTTCCTGCAACTTCCTCTCGGTTCTGCGAGAGAAGTGAAGGGAGCGGGTAGAGCAAGGGCTGGGCCAGCTCTGAGTCGGGCAGGTCTTGGCTGCTCTTTCTAGACCATAGTTTACTGATGGCGGGTTGTGTCTCCAGCAAATCTCTCCTGATTGCGCGTGTACAATCGCTAGTGTATGAAGGTGTGTCTGAGTGTCCTTCCAGCTCCGGGAGCTCAGTGGTTCCTCCTGTTCCTCTGGGCGTCCATGCCGAGATGATGCACCAGGATTTTAGGGCCGCCTTTCCACCTGCAGGGCCATGGCCACTCGGCGCCTTCATGAGGGGGATCTGTCCACCTGGGTAATTCCGAGGATGCCAAGCAAGTTATTGGGGCGCAGGTGGTTTCTCTTGGCTGAGGAGGTTGGCTGCTGCCTTCCCAGGTGCCAGGAGGACAGCAGTTCACGTGCTGATGCGACTGCTCACCTGTATGGCTTCCACCTCTGTCCACAGAGTCCTCCTGACCCAGGGACCCTGGCCTCGGCCTCAGCACCAGGCTGCTGCTCCCCCTGTACTGTGTGACCCTCAGGACAGCGCTGCAGGGCGCGCGGATCCTGGTCACTTTCCTGGCCCCTCATGGGAAGTGAGAAGACATTCCCTACGCTCATATCTGTCATTTCATTCATAACTCCTGTTGCACTGGCCTTGCCTCACCAGGTACCCCGAGCAGAGCCTAACCTCATGTTGCTCTTCGCCTCCTCCCCAGCCCGTGGGGTTTCTTGTAGCGGAGAAAACCTCGTTCTCACAGACCAGT
>NW_005324278.1:0-1496 GCF_000412655.1 Myotis brandtii | reverse complement strand
CAATAAAATATATTTAAAAAAATAAATAAAAAATAAAAAAGATGCAGTGTCATGCTCAACCTTGTGTAAGAATAAGGACGAGGAGGTCTGCTTCCCAAGGGAGTCTAAACCTTACCTGAAATCTCGGAAGGAGCCTTGGAGGGAGAAGGAGGGAACAGGGATGACCTGGGAGTAGTGGTCCTGGAGGCTTGACACCGAAGCCCAATGTGAGCAGTGAAAGGTGCATGACACCCGGGTCAAGGGTCAAGTGAAACATAGCAGAAAGCATCACCCCTGGAGAGTGAATAGGCTTGTCATGTTGGAATCCTCCAAGGGGTCTGAAGTGTTCCTTTGATCAAGGAGAAGACACAAAGGGACACTGTGCACAAAGACCCTCCCAGGAAAGCAAGGGAGCGGAGTGGGTTTGCACAGGAGTGGGAAAGACCGTTTCAGCGTCCTCTCTCAGACAGAGCGCGGGATGCTGGACCGGGAGGGTATGTGTTCATTTTAATGGTCTTCCCTGTGGCCTAATGCCTTTCAGGGTAGGCTGCCACTAGCTCTGGTTCTTCCTGCTCGTGGATTGCTCCCATCATATCTCTGGTTTCCATTTCTAAATCTGTCTCAGGCAGGGGGAGGCTGAGTAACTTGCTTGCTTGACCTCAGGACAACCTTTAAATAACTCTACAATCTTTTAAAACTCATGACTTTTCCCTCTCTATTATTTAAAATCATGGACTTTTAACATTATTTTTTACTCATGCTATTTATCTGTTTTCCTAGTTAAAAATTAAAATAAGTCTTCTCCAGGGAACATGTAGGAGGAGGAGGAAAACAGCTCCTTGAGTACTGAGCCCTACTGGCCTGGGCTAAAGGCTGAGTCGTTTGTAGGAACTTGGCCTTGACGATGATCCCCAACTGATGGCCATCTCCATGTAAGTGGCCTTCCTCTGGCCGGCTGCTCACCTAGCCCTCACCAGGTGGTACGTGTTGCCAAGGGAGAAACTCGGATTACCTTAAGAAGCAAAACAGCTAAACCAAGAATTGCAGGGAGGGACTAGAAGATGGAGAAAAGGGTAAAGGATGGGGAAAGAGCACCATTTGCCCCAAGGCTCCTGCTGTGGGGCAGCCTCCTGAATTTGAGCTTCTGATTTATGGGGCCCCAAAGAGTTAAGGTTCGGCCCAGGGCAAACTGAGGATGGAGAAAACTGAGGATGGAGACCGTCACGTGATCTCCTAAGGTCATACAACTAGTGGGCAGTAGATTGTTCACATGTAGGGGCAGCATCAATAACTCTGCTGTATCAGTCAGGTGGGAAAAAGAGAATTGAATGAAGAGATTATTTAGCAAGGAATGGGCAAGGTTTAGGGGAACTAACTAAAGATGGTGTGATACTTTAGGTCTGATGACATTGAGGAGGTATTAGCATCACAAAGTCTGAAGGTTCAAGGAGGAAGAATAGATACTAGAACTCAGAGAGTACCTGCAAGGAGAGGACTGCCCGACAGGCCTTGTGGCC
>NW_005324277.1:0-1496 GCF_000412655.1 Myotis brandtii | reverse complement strand
TGAATCTGTATTGGAGCCAAATTTTATACCTTTTTTAGACATTTATAATATTTGGGGGGTTTATGCTAAAAGTCTGGATATGGATTATCTTGCACTTTAACTGTGTTTTAAAACTATCTTTCTGAAAAAGATGAAGTCCTTAATAAAAGTCCAATGAATGAAAAATATCAGATGAGAGGCAGTTGATATATTCCTGGACTAAATCTACATAAATCATCTTAAGTGAAAAAGACCTGGATAGTTGAAAAAATGCTGTTTTCAGAAGACACAGAGGTCATATTTGTCCTTTTTAGAATCTAAGTTAATTCTGTAAGTAAACTATAATGTAAAATTTTTAAAGACTTGAAAAATGTTAATAGCTTTGGTATTTCTAAAATTTCATTTTTTCTATGGTTAGTGTGAATTGATAAAAATAATCTCATAAAAAATTCATCCTAATGACACTGCTACCATTAAAAAAATTAAATTATTTACCTTTCATCCCCATCAATCCTTATCTTGAGTGATTTTACATGTGTATATGTGTGTATCAATCTATCTATCTAATCTTCGGATATACATCTTAAGTCAAGTTCATTGACAAAGTCAAGATGTCAAGACATGCAGGAGGTTTATAAGGGAGTGTTCATGAAAACATCAATTATGGGGGAGTGACGGAAGCCAGCATTGGGCAGAGAGAGGAATTAAATTGTGATACAGTCACAATAGAGCCTTCAGCTGATCCTTTAGAAAACTTTGGAGCTGGCGTGTCCCTTTAGGCCTTGTCCTTGCTTCCTGTGTCAACCAGTCATTGGCCATGGGCTTACCATGTAAGGGTGTGTAAACTTGAATGAAGCAGCTCTCTCTGAGGGCGATTCTCAAGGAGAGACACTGTGAACCACCAGGATTCTGACAGCTTTGGTTCTCAAGGAATAACTGAGCACCATTTCCATCTACTTGCTTTGTGAAAAAAATCCCATCCCACCTGGAAAGAACACCTCCAGTCTTCTGGTTGGTTTATTTTCTTTAGGAAACTTATAAGATGAAAATAAGTTGGGGAGGGGGTAGCTCCCCCTGCTGTATATGGCCTTGCACCAGAACCCTAGGGTTCTATGTTGTGACTGTCCATAAACTTCATAGAGTGTTTCCCATCACAGATATCTCTAAATTACACATGGTCTATCAGATTATATGACCCACATGGCAGCACTGCTTGAAATTTAGGCTGGTCCTTCTGCAGAGATCCTTTCTGATACACACAGCTGGAAGCCTTCCATGTCTCTCAGTGAGTGGGAACAGTATTCCCAATTGTGAAATAGGATGTTTCCAGAATCTAAGAAGGCCAACTAGGCAGTGTACATCCTACTTCAGAGTGAAAACTGCAAGATGCAGGAATTTGCCTGTAATTTAGGCTTACTCCAGATTACTGGGTCACTAAAAACTGTGCCTATGCAGCAGGGTCTGAAATTTTATGAGCACTCTACATTTTCACTTAGAAGAAAAAGAAGAAAAAAAAA
>NW_005324276.1:0-1495 GCF_000412655.1 Myotis brandtii | reverse complement strand
CATATTTTGTATGTCTTTCTAACCTTTTTAATTCATTCACAGGCATATATATACGCAAATATAGGATCATACAGTACAAATTGTTCTGCAACTTCCTTTTCACTTACAAGAACTTTTGGAGTATATTAATGAATATAAAGTTCCCCCCGTCTATTACATATTGGTAATAATTCCAGCGTCTACATATATAAACATTATTTAACCAGAGTCCTATGGATAGAACTAGTTTGTTTCTAGTATCTAGCATTTACAATTGATGATACAAGGATCATCTTTGATAGGGTTCTTTTCAGACAAGTTCTCTGAAGATTTCTTTTAGAGAGATACAAAAAAGTGGAATTTCTACTGGAAGGATTTATGCATTTAAATTTTTATTAGCTGTGGCCAAAATGTACTGCACAAAGGCTTTCTCCATTTGTGTTCCTGCCAGTGGCTCCTCTGTGCCTTTGCCAATCATGTAACACTTTTTGCCAATTTCTTGAGCAGAAAATGACTGTTCATTGTTCTCTTCCTTTGCCTTTGCCCTGTGACTGGTAAGCGTGAACATTTTCTTCATATCCACAGCCACTTGATTTCTGGTTTTTATTCCAGGCCAATTCCTATCCTTTCTTCATTCTCTTGTGGGCTGTCTTTTTCTCATTGATTGGGAGGAATGCTTTGTGTACTCTGTAGATCAATCCTTTGTCCATCATGTGTCCTGAAGACTTTCTGATAATGTGCCTTGCGTCATATGCCTTTCCATATGATGTCTTGTACAGGAGTTTTAAATTTCCATATCTCACATCTGCAAATCTCTTTCTTTATGACTTCAAGATTTCTTGGAAACTTTCCCTGTCAACTATTTCTTCTCCTGAAGCTGTTGTTCAGAATGTTAACATTTTAAACCAAAACACACCAGGTTGGCAGAACGGTCTCTGTGTTGGGGCAGACACTCTTGGTAATCTCACCATTAATTATGAGAAAATCCTAAAACCATATGGATCAGTCACAGGCCAATGAAAGGCAGCAGGGAGCTAACCACGAGCATGCAACCCGAAGTCATATATTTGGGCCTTGGACCGTATCAGGCTCCTTTACTTGACACTAGATTTGGGGACATCACTTTGCTGTTCCGAGCCTTAGCTTATTTCTCTGTGAAAGGGGGTGAATCATAATTTCAAAAGGTTATGATGGGGTTTAACAACTCCCACGTTTCAGCACATGGTCGCTACTCAATGCATGTTTGTTTCAGCCTTTCCTGATAAAAGGTTTCTTCCCCCACACCCCGCCTTGGACTTTTAAATGTAACTGGTCATTTAAAACTGTTGACTTCCATCCCTTCTGAGGATTTCGTAGCTGAATAGTGGAATCACAGCTTGCTCCAGAATCTGAGGCAATTTCCTCATGATGTGTCTCAATGGGCCTAAAGGAAACGAAACACCTACCCCATTGCTCAGTGCTGGAAAATTCTCCAGGGTGGCCGGCCCCTTTGGAGGAGAGGAGCCAGGACTGGGCA
>NW_005324275.1:0-1495 GCF_000412655.1 Myotis brandtii | reverse complement strand
GAAACAACCCAAATGCCCATCAGTAGATGAGTAGATAAATTGTGGTCTAGCTATATCCTGGAATACTACCTAGCAATAAAAAGAAATTAACTATTGATAGTTAACTATTGCAAACAGCTGAATTTCAAAGTAATTGTACTGGGTGAAAAAAAACAGACAAAAATGTATACTTTGTATGACTCTATTTATATAAAAATTTCTGGGAAATACAGACTAATCCATAATGACAGAAAACAGATCAGTTGTTGCCTGGGGAGAGAGAGTGAGAATAAGTGGGTTTGGAGCATAAAAATCTCATGGAAATGATGGATATAGTCACTAATGTGACTGTGGTGATAGTTTTGCATGTGTAGATGCATATCAAAAGTTATCAAATTATATACTTTAAATATTTGAATGTCAACTATACTTTAATAAACGTTTTTAAAAGGTGTGCTGGGGAGATGGAGTATGAGTAGCTCAGATAATCTCCCAGGAGGTTACTACATCTGCAGGCTGCACAACAAGAAACGGTGCCCCAAATTGTCCTGCAAAAGTGTCTGGCAAACACTCCACTGCTGGGCACTAACTGTTGGGTCTTGTGCTCCCAGCACCAGGGTAGTTGGACCAGAGATGCTTCTGTTTGAATTGCTCTTGTTGCCTTCTGAAACTTTCGACGTAGCTGCCCTTTGCCTGCTCCAGAATGGATTCTGCTCTTTCATTCCTCTAATTTCTGGTTCAAGCCGCAGCCAGAGCTGTTTCAGAGGTGGGTCCTGGGCCATGTGCTATGTTGTAGCTGAAATAGAGGCTGGGAACGTGTATGCCTGCCTCATAAGATGAAGAATTCTCCAAATGCTACAAGAAGAATCCGATGCTGTGCAGTCAAGATGAAGAAAAACAACCAACATCAGGAGTCAGGGTTGCCCTTCAGCTTACCCTTGATATCCTGCTTTCTTTAGCTAAGAAAGGTGTATTTCTTAAGATTTTTTGTGTGACAAATGAGATTCCGAATGTGGAAATACTTTGCAATTTTTAGTGTAAATGTAAAATGTCATTTTTAAAACCCGTAAAACTTGGAACTGGAAAATTTTTTTTGGCCAACTAAAACCTTAAAGAAAAAGCAAGAGTCAAACAGCTGAGGGGAAGGCCCAGTGAGCAAACAGCATGCGAGTCTGGGAGACAGGGAAAGGCCTCCATGCCAGGTTGGGAAGCAACCAGCAGAGGGCCCAAAGAGGGAAAGGACAGGACACTGACTCCCTGAAGGACATTCTTTCTGTAGCTATTTTTGTAGCTTTAAAATACAACACTGATGGTGTCTTAGCAAAAGCATTAAAGTTAATACATTTATACACTTTAAATTCTTGTACGTGCCTATTACAAATAAGTTGAATAAAAATATTCTGTGTTTGCATCCATATAACATATTACCAATTCAAATCTGGGAAAATGATATCAGTTTCATTCTAATTTGTTTGTTCTACATCATTCTACTGAACCATTTTGCATGTTCATCCTC
>NW_005324274.1:0-1495 GCF_000412655.1 Myotis brandtii | reverse complement strand
TAGCAAGAGTAAAGGAGGAACAGCAGGAGGCAGCCCACCATGTCTGAGGTTGGGGAGAAGCCTGGTTAAGGAAAATTGGAATTAAAGGAGGGCAAAAACACCTCCTGGAATTCTCTTACAGTTCTGTAATTCAGTCATCTAATTATCTTTAGAAAGAAACCAGAAGAAAAGAGCATATCTTTTATCCAATAACTACAACCAGTAACCTCATAAGAAGTGCTTTTTGGAAGTGTTGAGGTAATCCAGCCAGCAATTAAACTGTCTTCGGATGGGAGGAAGTGCCATGCACCAGAGAATTTCCAAGGGAGTTTCACTTCTCACCTATGGGAGCTCACTTCCTTCCTGTGACACATCTATAAATAATTGGAAGCCTCTTAGCTTTGAAACAGACTCCTAGGAGATCAGCAGCAACAGCCGGTTCTGAGTTCAGGTAAGAGAACTTGCCATCTATCAACACCATCTAAACAGCCCAGTTCTGCCAGTCATCTACCTCGATGTGTACAAGGTCACATCTAAAGGAGCCCTTTCCATTAGGACAAAATATACCCTGGAGGGTGGGAATTGCCATGTTTATCTTTGTCCTTCAGTACCTAGCACAATATTCAAGACAGTAGGTGCTCAATAAATACTGGTTGAATTGTTTAATTTATCGTATATTTACTATACACCTACTATGTTCAAGGCAAACTAACATCATTCTTTATTTAAAACGAATCAATCACTCATTATAGGCAGGTGTATAAATTAGGCTTTATTTTATTTAAATGTCAAAACAAGTTTCTGGGGTATGTTTAGTTATCATCATTTTGGGGCCGAGAAAACAAAACTCAGAGGTGAATGGACTTGCCTAAGGCCCAGTAGATGTAGGGTGACTCACGGATCCGGTTTACCTGTGACTTTTCCAGTTTTAAAACTGAAGTCCTGTGTTTTGGCAAGTCTCTCGGTTCTGGGCAAACTGGAACAACCTACACTGATGGGAACTTGTAGGGAGGGACATGAACCCAGTTCTCTTGCCTCCAAACCCAGAGTTCTTTCAGATTTTGGGGGGGTTCAGTTTGTTTATTTCTTTTTCCTACATTTGGCAATATCTCAGGTGGACATGGATATAAAATATACCTGGCATATTGCCTGGTACATAGGAAAAATTCAATACGTGGTAATGATGACCAGTGTGTGCCCAGCATATGGGAGCCTAAGGCAAGAGGAAAGATGTACGCCCCATTACATATGTTTTTATGTGTTTTATGTATGTTATTTTCCCAAAACATTAAAGTAGTTGAAAAATATTGAAAATTTTAAAAGTAGCTATATTACAATTCACAACATTATTGTAAATTTAAATATTTATTTATGCCCCATGCATAATTTATTATAATTTTACTTTCTTGGTGAAGACTCATCACCTGTATTTTCATCATATATGTACTTCTGGGGAAAAATTAATCACTAAAGATACATAAAAACATATAGTGTAGCCTGGCTGGTGTGGTTCAGT
>NW_005324273.1:0-1495 GCF_000412655.1 Myotis brandtii | reverse complement strand
TGGCGTCTTGCTTCAAACACTCTGCATAGACACACTGCTGCTGCTTTTCAAAGTGCTTGCACAGATGTGGAGGGAGAGATTATTACGAAGAAAGAGATCTAGCTGATTAATAATGCAAAACACCTGTGTGCCTCAGAGACCCACCCCCAATCTGGGAAACACACCAAAGCCACAGTTGATCCCCTGAATAGACAACGGGCTAAAGTTCAGATGCCTCTGGGGGCTTGGGTCCTCCAGGTCCCACCCACCCCTCATTCCTCACCACCCTGACAAAACCGGCTTCAGGATCTGTGCAGCTCACCACTGCAAAGAGCACTCTTCTTTCTCTCTCCTTGCCAGTCCACATCAAGGACTTTTATCACGAAGATCAAAAGGCGATGCATTGTGACTGGTGCAGCCTTTCCAAATGATACTGGGAGACAGTGTTCCCTTAGGAGGCTAAGTTACTCTTTCAGTGGGAGCCTTTGAAGATCCCAGTAATGGCTTCCATAATGCTACTGCAGGTAATCGCAAGAATCACAGCCTGCCTTCAGGGCGGAGGCAACTAAAGCAGAGATGGTAAATGTGGGTTGCACATTTTCCCAGGCCCCCTGCCCAGACTGGAGGAGACATTTCTGCTCAGCCATGCACTTGGTCTGCAGAGACTCGAAGTCAGTCTTGGAGTCCTTCACAAGCCTTGCAGGGCAGTGTGCTGGTGGCGCCTGCAGATCCCCCTAAGTTGGCATCATAGTGGAGACCAATCAGCCATCCCTGATCGTGACCTTTCACTTAGGTCCTTCCTCCTTCCTCCTTCCTCTCTTTTTTAACTTTAAAGAAATACGTTTATAATAAAAGAGATATGTTCATAAGGAATCCAAACAGCACTGCATATTTTAATCCTTGAAATAATTATAAGTACATATAGAGTATACACTTAAATATATAATCACTGTTCCTACTTTATAAAGGCAGAAATTTAGGCTTGTAGAGGTTAAATATTTAACCAGAACATAACAACTAAGAAATAGGGGTTTGAATCCAAACTGACTAACCCAAGCCCAGAACATAGCTTAGTGGAGATGCGAATTCTGGCAGAGATAAACCCTTAAATTAATGATGAAACATTGATTCTGGGATTCCTGGTGATAGGGAGCGAGGGAAATCCAAGTATCATCACCCCTGGACCATGTCACGTGAGCCTGCCAGAGAGACTGAGATCTTACTTTGTTCTCCCATCCGAGGCTCGGGATGTGCATTCAGGCTTTACAAGGAAGGGAAGCGGCTGCTCTGGGGCACAGAGCGGCTTCTCCAGGGCCCCATCTGCCTCTCCGATGCTCTCAGCCGCCTGCCTTTTGGCTTCTTGGGAGACCCTGGCAGTGCCTGGACAAGAGTCAGGTCTCCAGCATGGCCTCTGTGTCAACTGCTGGCTTTCTCTTTTATTTTTTTGTTAATCCTCACCGGAAAGTATTTTTCCATTGATTTTTAGAAAGAGTAGGAGGGAGGGGGAGAGACAGAG
>NW_005324272.1:0-1495 GCF_000412655.1 Myotis brandtii | reverse complement strand
ATCCCCGAATTTCCCTGAAATAGTCCCTTTACTCTTGTCAGTGGAGAATAGTCACTCCTTTCCTATGGACCACATAATAATCTCACTTGAAGTAGGTACCCTGTAAGTGATTTTTGTTCATCAAAATTCGTCACTTTCTTCCCTTGCTGCTATAAGCCCACATTTGTACCTCACTTTAGCCAGAGCAGAGAAATATTAATCCTGCTCTGGGAAGAAATGACCTAGTCAACCAAGAAATTTTCAGACCTAGCTAGCATAATAGGCAGGGTCTGGAAAAACACAAGTGGGAGAGGAAGTTTAGAATCCAAATAGGGACTGCACAAGGAATACACTCTTAAAAAAATAAGCCACTTCCTCGTGTTTTGGCAAAGATACCTGCAGCTGGCACCAAAATTTGCTGGATGGCTACTTAAAACATGGGCTCAATGAAGATCCTTTTTAAACTCAACAGAGAAAGCAGAACTTCCTTTTATCAGTGTTGGATACAACATATGATTCCAGGAAGTAGGAATGTCAGGGCTGATTTATTACAGGTGGCCTGAGAACCCACCATCTGATATATTCATTCAAAGGATTCTGTTTTTATTAAGGCAGAAAACAACACACTGTTGAAGATGCACTTGGATTCTTGAGATCAGGAATGACTGTGATCTGTAGGCGAGATATTCTGTCACAAAGGTAAGCTCTCAAATAACGATGCCATCCACCACTGTCCCAAAATAACGGGGAAGTGGCAGCATTTAATATGAGGGACAAGGTGTACATAATTTCAAAATGACCAGCAGGGCTGAGTGGGAAGCAGGATCTCTTGACCTGCAACGATTTATGGTTGGAGCTAATAGATCTTGAAGTCACTAGTGTTGAGATATATAAATAGCTAATAACAGTGTCACTTGATTTATATAAGAAAACAAAAATGAAGGTTGGCAGACAGAAGGTTAATGAGTCAGTCACTACCAGGAAAAATTACGACCTCTTACCCACGTTCCTGATTGAAGTCAGTTCACTGACCCAGAATAAAGAAAAGGCCAGATCACTTTGAAGTAAGATGTTGCAAATCCATCACAAATATATCAGTATACATTCTTTACATAGATATTCTGAAGCTACTCACCAAGGTAAATATCCCTGAGGGAAGGAGAATGTCCATATTTTCAAGGTCTGTTGACTAAAAGATGAATGTGGAGCAGATAACAGGAGACCTGGAATCCCAGGTAGTTTTATCATGAGGAGAAGTGAAGGAGCCAGGTGAGAAGTACAGTTTTGGCACATACCTGTGAATCTGATGGATTTAATGACTACAGTGGTAGGCAGAATAATCCTGACTCCCAATTCCATGTCTTCCTTCCCAAAATTCATGTCCTAACCTCTCAGACCTGTGTATATGTTACCATATGTAGCAAATGGGATTCATCAAATGTGAATAAAGTGTTTGACATGGGAGATTATCCTGATTATCAGTGCAGGCCCGAGGGTTTTATAAGTGAAAGAAGAA
>NW_005324271.1:0-1495 GCF_000412655.1 Myotis brandtii | reverse complement strand
AAACAACTAAAAAATGCATGATGTTATGAGACATTAAGAAATTTTATCATTGGCTAGATATTTAATAATATTAAGAAGTTGCTAAAGTCCTATAATGGCATTGAGATTATTTTAAAAATATAGTCTTCATTTTTAAGAACTAAGTATTAAAATATTTATTAATACACTAACATGAGGTATGGAAATTGCTTTAAAATAATATGTAAATGAGTGGGAATAGAGATGACACAACACTGGCCAGGAGATCATCATTGCTGAGGCCGGGTAACAGACATAGGGAGGTTCATATTATTCAGTCTGTGTTTATATATGCCTGAAATAGTTCATAATAAAAAGATTAAGAATAACATTATATATTTGAAGTGATGAAACTGCTTTTAATTACTACTATGCTGTACTACAATAAAAAATTAAATGATAACTCTAAAGACATTATAATATAGACCATTCATTAAAATAAACTAATAAAATATTAAGCATTTTTTAAAGATTAAATTGATAATTTAACCTCTTCAAAGGCAGAAATTAATTTTTGCCTTTGTAGGCCTCATAATTCCTGGCAGAGAATAGCCACTCAATATTCATCTTAATAATTTGATTTTATTTTGCTTTATCAGAATATGAAAGAGACTTTAATAATGCAAGAGTAAGACATAATCCATTACAGATCCAAGATGTATTTTTCTACTTAATAATTTAGAAATGTAAGCAAAGATAAGCATACTGATACAGATGGGTATTTATATAGCCAGAAAAAAATAATATTTATGTAATAATGAATTTTAAATATTTTCCACTCACTCTATAAGAAAAAAGAGTTAGTCATTTTCAGAATTGATACATAATCTATCACTATGAGAAGAAGTTAATTAAGAAAACTACAATGAGCTGGAAGCTCAATGCTAACCTTATCTGAGAATGTGTAGGCTGCCTGTAAGCCAAGTTTCAATCTCCTGTGACATCATTCATAAACCACTAACCAAAATAACTACAAACAAGTGAAATATAATGAAAACATGAGCAATGAGCTCGATGCATTTGTAAAAAAGTAAATCATGTCAAGCAAACTTAATTACCTTCTCAATCGAAATGCATAATTCATGGATGAAGTGAATGTAGTAGATGTGACAGATTTATATTTCATAGAGTTGATGTAATGACTCAGAGCTATGATTTGAAAACATAGATGTAATTGTCTCACATAAGCTGGCATTTCTTATTGAAAATGGAAACGAATCTGTTGATAAAATGCAGAAGGTCTACAAATTAGTAATCAAACCTACTCACAAAGCCCTCTCTGATGAACCTTTCTGAGAGGTGACACCCTGAGTTCTGCCGTACCGCTCAAGTTCCCTGAAGAAGAAATACATGAGACCAGTAATGGAGGATCGGGTGCATTCCAGAGGAAACGTGAAGTTAAGGAGGTGAGTGCCCTGTGTCCTGGCTATTCCTAAGTACTTTTATCTTTTCACATCTCACAGCAACCCTGGGGTCC
>NW_005324270.1:0-1495 GCF_000412655.1 Myotis brandtii | reverse complement strand
TGGAGCCCATGAGGATGAATTAGGCAACTGGAAATTGTGAAGACAAACCAAAACCCATGTCTGTCTCTCACCACCTCCAACCTCAACTTTAGCCATGGAGCTGCATGTGCACTTAGCCTGGACTTGAAGAAGATGAGGGAAGAGCTATGATGTGAGCAGTAGATCCAAGCGCTGCCCCACACTAAGAGGTTTGCTGGAAGACCAAGGACAGCGTGCATGAGCTGCCACATAGAACCCTATACCAATCTTCAGAGCACAAAACCTATGGCTGATGCTTCTCTGTTACCTTCCAAAACTCCCACAAAATGTCTTTTGTGACCTATACTAACCCAGAACCATACAAGGAAGGGATTTCTTGAAAACATGATACAGCATAGCTAAGTGGACATAGTCCAAAAGCACTGTGCGTGGCCTTAGGACCTGGCATGATCTGGCCACAGCCTACTTCTCTATCTTTGTCTGAGTGAACGTCTCCCCTTTTCTGTTCTTTAAAGGACACTCCCCCAGAAAGATTCCCTTGACCAAAATCTTTAAAATATTCAGTGCCCTTTTAATTGCTTGTTCAAAGTCTAGGTTTACCATTAGACTAGACTCCAAGAGGGCAAGCACCATGTGTACAGTACGCACTACTATATCCCAGTCCAGGGCATAGAGCATGGCACACAGAAGGCATTCAATAAAGACCTGATGAAGGAACATCTATCAATGGACCTCTTTTTAGATAGAATTATGCCACGCAGGATTGATACTTACCCAGCTTCATTTTCAAAGACGCTCTAAAGCAGGAACAAGAGCTACTTGAATAAGAATTTATTCCATTTTTATTATACCTCACCTAAATGTTTAATGCCTTTAAAACTACCCAATGAAGTTCCTATTTAAGAGATATAGGCTACTAAATTATTATATATTACCACCAAGAAAGATAAGGCATTTTCTCTTTGGGAGATTTATTAGAAACAGTACACAGATATCATTTCTACATTATATTAGAGCCACCTGCCCAAAAGCAGGAGATGGCTTCTATGACCCTTTAGGGAAATTCCCGTTCAATGAGCCTATCAAAGTTATTTTACTAGCACAGCCATGTACAATTAATCATCTTTGTGAATTCTTAATTGCCGTGGTCAGACGACCCCCAGAGAGTAATCATACACCGTGGCAGAATTCATGCTCCTTTTTCATTCTTCCATGATGAAACAGAAAGCAGAAAGAGCAGTAGTTCACTACCATTCACTCATTAACTCATTCAAGGTATAATTATGGGTGTTTCCTGCAGGGGTAGGTGCTAGGGATACAAAGATGGATAAAGGAAGTCAAAATCTAGTAGGGAGAAAGTCAAGTAAACAAACATGGTTGATTTATTTTTCAGAAGTATTTGAAGACAAGCAACTACTATTTCAAAAAAAAGTGACCAAAATATTATAGGAAGTACTCAGTAAATATTAGCTCAGTGTCAGGCACTGATGTAAGTACATTACACAAATTAACACAT
>NW_005324269.1:0-1495 GCF_000412655.1 Myotis brandtii | reverse complement strand
GCTGAGCCTCAGCTTCCTCATCTGTAAAATGGGCATAATAACAGCCGTGTCACAGACCTGCGGCGCGGATTGTGAGACGTCCCGTGGAGCATGCTCAGAGCAGCGGCTGGCGCAGAGCAGCTCTTGCAGTGATGCTGCTGGTGTGCATCAGGCTCTCTGAGGTTGGTTCCTGTGACTCCGCCCTGGAAGCCAGTGCTGCTCGGTGTGCACAGAAGCAGCTGCAGGAAGACGCGGAGAGTGGCTAACTCACCACACTACCCGAGGGTTGTCTGAGCGACTGTCGGTGCCTGACAGTGTCCAGCAGTGCGCCCGCGGCCAGCGTAGCCTCAAACACCAGAGGTCTATGAACCGTCAGCGGGAAACCACGCACGGGGAAGGAACGCCTGGCCACCCGCCTAGGAAGTCTATTGCTGGACTAACTTGGATTGTAAGAGAACCTGCAACCATCTCATTCCCATTGAGTTTCTGGGTTAAAATAAACTCAGCAGAAGACTGTAGTCTTACCAGCTGATCATGTGGTTTGAGACCCCGGGAACAGACCCACACTGGGGGCCAGGGGTGTCAGCACCAGTCCTTCCACTTGTGAAACTCCTCTTTTTTCTTCAAGATACGCCCAAATGCTACCTCCTCTTTGTAGCTGTTCCCAGTCCCCTCGGGCTGAGCGACTCGGCCAGCTGCCTGCCTGAGGCCACGTCCCCATCTCAGCAGCCAGGGCCTGTGTGTCACCTCCTTCATGCGCCCACGGCCACAGCAGCGCTCATGTGGAAGGTGCCCACACGGTCCCCATCCCCCTTTCCACCCGAGCCGGAACTAAGGCACTTGAATATTCAGAGTCCTCCCAGAGCAGAGACGCGCCGGCCGGCCGGGCCCGAGCACACGCTGGCAAGAGCCTGGCCCCACGCGGGCGAGGGCACCTCAGAGCATCAGGAGGACTAGGAGGGGGCCTTGGGCATCTGCAGAAGTGGCGCCAAACACTATTCATTCAACAAACACCTATCCAGCGTCAACACATGCCAGGCCACAGATAAGATCCGAGGCTGAAACCGACCATGGTAGTGACGTACCTGTGACAGGTGCTGGGACAGGAGGACTAGGGACCACAGGAAGGGGCGTGGAGGAGAGGACCTTGAACGTGAGGCAGGAGAGACAATGTCAGAGTCAAGAGCTAACTGGAGCGAGCACCAGGGTAAGAGGCTCTCTGCTCTGCTCCTCTCCGACGGCTGTGGCACGAGGCGGCTTCTTCCCGCACTCTGAGGGGCGCCGCTTCGGGCTTCACAGCGAGACCATGTAACCCCCTCCTTGAAGCTGACTCCCAGGCCTACTGGCTCCCCACCTTGTGGTCCTGTCCTGGCACACACAGTGGGACCCCAGAATCTGGCCCTCTGCTGCCCTTGCCTGGCCTGTCACCAAGGAAACAGAAGAGGCCTGTGGGAGGTGGACACAGATGCACAGACTCAAGCTCCACCCTCGTGGGAACCAAATCCACACCAAAATC
>NW_005324268.1:0-1495 GCF_000412655.1 Myotis brandtii | reverse complement strand
GCGTGCCAGGCCCTGGGCCGGGTGAGCTCCTGGGTGTGCGGTACTACGTAGCTCTCATGTGCTGTGCGTCTCCCCTGACCCCCGCTCCCTGGGAAAGCATCACCCCCTTTCGGCCTCCCTCACCGCACCGAAGGCGGTGACGTCCCTGCATGGCGTGCGTGTGCATCTGCCTTCCCCTCATGAGACTGAGCCCCTGGAGGGCAGGCCTCGGCCTGATGGGGTTGCAGTCGCCCAGCAGCAGGCGCCGTGGTGGGGAGCACGCGGGGCGGGCCTTCCGGCTCTCCTGTTGGCTAGCTGGTGACCTTGGGCAGGTGTCTGACGCTGGGAGGCGAGGGCAGAGGCCATTGCTTAGTCATGTGACTGATGGACAGGTAGAAGCTTCCATGTGCTCCACTCCTGCCCTGTGCGTGGCTCCCACGGGCGTGTCAGCGGCGTTGTTTCATGAAATGCGCGTGAAGACGGCGGCCGGTGAGGCTGAGGCTCGGGGTCTGCGCGGACCCGCGGTCACACAGTGCGGGTCCAGGTGCTCTGTCTCCTCCGCACTCACCTGCCTCCCGGAAAGAGAGCTGGTCCAGCTCCCGCCCCGGGCCCAGGGCCCCCGCTTCTCTCCAGCCGGTCAGTTTGCATTTAAGGAAAAGTCCGCGAGCAACCGTAGCTCAAGCACCATGGCTCATTAAAAAAAAAAAATTAAATTTATCTTCCGACCAGATGATCTGTTTCAAAGGAATTGGAACCTGAAACGCTCGCGTGCCTCAACGCCGTGCCGTGTGTCCTGCCTGGATTGTGTTTAACGAGCGTTTATCCGTTTTATCTTTTTACTTTATCCTCCTCCTGTCCCTGGGCCGCGTGTCCTGCTCCCTCTCCCTTCGTTATGTTCATTGGATAAAAGGAAAACTGTGCGTTTTGACGTTGGCCCCTGACTGTAATTTTGGAAAATAAATCGTGTTTAGATGGAAACTGTCATTTAGAATCCTTTCTGTAATGTCCCTAAACGTGAGACGATCCTCGAGGCTGCTGGCTTCTGTCCTCATCCGCCCCATCTACCTCCCCCTACACGGCGACTCACTCCTTCTTTCTCTAGGAGGAAGCGTGAGCACCTAAATAGTCAAAAGACCCCACTGACATTTTGGGCATTTTGTGTTCCCATTTAACCCTTAGAACAGCCTGGGAGTCAGGCTGTCACCCACTGAATAGATGGAGAAACTGAGACCCGGCTGTTAAGTGACTTGGCCGTGGGCACTCAGCTACCGAGTATCAGGGCCAGGAGGGAACATGGGCCGGGTCGGAGCCCTGACTCCAGGCTGTGCCCTTACCTGGAGATGCCAGGCCAGAGCTGGCTCCTGAGGCCTGGGGGGCAGCGTCGGCCGGATTCGGTAGCCGTGCGCCACCAGCCCACCAGCCCCTTGTCAGCATGTGACCTCGCTGTCTCGCCAATTCTCATTTCAAGGTCCCCACGCCCCAGGCTCAGGCTCTCAGGCTTTGCTGGATGCTGCGG
>NW_005324267.1:0-1494 GCF_000412655.1 Myotis brandtii | reverse complement strand
AAAAAAAAAAAAAAAAAAAAAATGAGGCCTACAGAGATGAAGCACCTCATCTCTACTCACACGACTTTCTAGTTGCAGAATTAAAACTAAACCCTTTACCGTCATATTCTCAGCAAGGGACCCTTTCTATTAAACTACACACTCTCTCAGAATTACCTGCCTAATATACTTCCCGAGGATATGGATGCATACACATTTAATAATGAGCTGGGGTATGACTTCAGATTCTCATTTTTGTCTTTCTACAAATTATAACACTGTGCTTCTAATGACTTCATCTTTTTTGTCATGGAAACAACATTCTATTTTTCAATTAAGATCATTTTTCGCCAAATATGACTGCATCGTCCCCTCCAGAATAGCATCTTGAGTGTTTCGTTTAACTTTCCGTGGGTAACACACTATCCCCACAATGTGGTAACATACAACAAGAATCTAAAGCAATTTAGGCTGCGATCACCCGAGTGGTTCTTCTGGTCTCACTGGACTCGCTCACACACTGGTGTTCAACTACAGATCAGCTACACAGCCCTGCTCCTGGGGGTTGACTGGAGAGCCGCCGGGGTGATGGAGGACCCAGCCATGTGCCCCATTATCCCGCAGGCACCCTGGGCTTATTCGCATGGTGGCTCCAGGAGAGCAAATGAAGTGTGCGAAGCCTCTTGGGGCCGAGGCTCAGAAACAGCCAACGATTTTTGCTTCATGCAGCTGTTCAAAGCAAGTCACAAGTTGTTGGAGGAGGTCACCAGAGGACCTAACTGCGAGTGGGCCCATCAGTGGGACCCGGCAAGCAGAGGCCCTTCACCCTGTCCATTTTCCTCGGAATGTAGTCAAATATTAAATGATATGGGAAGGCAGTCACAATAAAGTAAGGTAGAAATGATTACATATGGTATTATTTTCTATATTTGAATTTTTTGGTATAATTATTTTCTAAAGATATTACAATGAGAATTTTTGCTTTTGCAATCAGAAGGATAAATGCCCTTTGACAATGAATGTGTCAGTATTTCACCTGCTGCAAATGTAGCATTTTTAAATGTCACTCAGGATCTACCTTCTGCAATGTGGCATTATCACAGAACTTAAAAATCTCATGTAGAACTGTGAAGCACTGTTTGATCTTAAAGCTCTACAATGAGTCACGTATCTGTGCTTGCCAGTCACGCGCTGTTTTAATACTCCAATAACTGGTATAGGCAGCACGGTTTATGTGGAATAGAAGTCATAAAACCTTAATAGGTCCAGCTTTGCCACGTTCTGCTTAAATGACTTAGAAAATGAAACAACAAAAGAAGATAGTGATTTTCTGCATTCGTCAAATGAAGGTATAACTGACTTCAAACTCCTACAGAGAAAAAGCTGACCAGGTCTAATTCAACTTTGTGTCTTCAACCTCAATTAGGGATATGTTATATGTGTTCAATCAACACAGTACTTGCCTATTTCATGGAGGAATTTTGGGGAACCATGAAAGTTATATGGGATATTCTG
>NW_005324266.1:0-1494 GCF_000412655.1 Myotis brandtii | reverse complement strand
CATAAGACAGATTTATGACTGGCCTTGCCAGTAATTCACAACCATCTCCTGGATATATCAGTTCAGCTCAGGGTGACTCTAGAAAAGTCATTTTATTTCTGTGTCTTCAATTTCCCTCTCTATGCAATGTTCAGATATTTTCTATATAATGTTCACAATAGACAGTGTGCGTGGATAATACTCCTAGCCCAGAGTAGCTTCTCTATTCCTTCTTTCCTTCCTGAACTCTACAGAGGTTCTCTAGATCTGGTCTACACAGACAAGCAGTTTCCTTGAATGGGTTAAGAGTCTGTTCTAGAAAGCTTTCTAAGCGTTCCAAAATGCAATCAGAAGAAGCTGAGAACATGTTGGCTTCTACATCCTTAGTCTCAGGCTTCTCCAGAGAAACAGAACCAGTAGGAGATATGTGTGAAGAAATATACAGAATTGGCTCATGCAATTATAAAAGCTGGCAAGCCCCAGGATGGAAACGCAGGAGAGCCAGTGGGGTGACTCAGGCCAAGGCCAACAGCCTGAGGACCAGGAGCACTGAGCAATGTTGCAGCTCAAGCAAACAGGCAGGAAGGGCCGAATTCCTTCTTCCTCCCCCTTTTGTTCTAAACAGGCTCTCAGCAGATTGGGTGATGCCCACCCACAATGGGGAGGACCACCCACCTCACTGAGTCCACCAATTCAAAAGCTACTTCCATCTGCAGACACCCTCACAGGCATACCCGGGAGTAACATTTAGCCAGATATCTCTGCACCTTGTGATGCCGTCACATAAAATCTGCATCACAGGCCTCGTGTACCTCCCCCATCTGACTTCTGGGGAGGCTTTGAAAGATCAAGTCAAAAGGTTTCCCCTCCCCAGGAGAAGCCCCATAACCCCCAGCTCCAAGGCCACCTCACCTCTGTCAGGACTATACATTGTGATGAGATTTGGGTTTGTCAGACAATTCCTGGTAGGACACTGTGGCATTTCCAAAATGACACGTGAAGCTCTGTGAGTGTGAACCTCGTTACCAACCAATTAACTTGCCAAACTGTTCTTATTAAAGTAATTGCATACTTTAAACTCACTTTTTTTAAACCAGATGATATCCAGGCATTTTTTATGACACAGCTTCCTTGCCACACTCAGTGAGCTTTAGTTCAAATGGTTTATGGCCTGAGAAGGGGCTTTCAAATGCAGTATGGAGGAAAAGGTATAAGCCTTGGGTTCCCTTCCTGTTACTTCCACTAAATATGAGCGTAACCTTTTGCAAGTGACTCCCTCTCTGAGGCTCGGCCCCGTCTGTGGATAAAGGAGCAGCATTTTCAAGGTGTCTTCTTCGGAGAATCTACGTTTTCATGTACAATGTTAGCAGCTGTGCACTTACACTCAAACAAAGTAGGTAACTGGGAGAGAGAGCTTTCAGCAGTGAAATGGTCCAAAACAAGTTTGAGAGCCCTAGCTGATTTGGCTCAGTGGCTAAAGCGTCAGCCTGCAGACTAAAGGGTCCTGGGTTCAAT
>NW_005324265.1:0-1494 GCF_000412655.1 Myotis brandtii | reverse complement strand
TGGTTGGATTAGGGAAGTGGGAATGGAGAGGAGTGGTCAGGTGAGGACAGATGCCAGATGTGGTCCTCACTTGCAGCAGTGACGGAGGGAAGCTGGAGGTAAGGTATGGTGAGATGCTCTCTAATGGCCTTCCAGTTGAAGTGGGTAGTTGAAGCTAGTGCTGGATTTACTAGGTGGGTGATGGCTTCAATGGCAGCTGCTTCCTCAGAGAGCAGGAGGAGTTAGTAGCCAAGATGACTGGGGACTCTCCCACCCAAGTCCCATCAAGGGATGCAAAAGGTGATTCTGCCAAGGAGAAAAGGGACTGTGAACTCATCTGCCCATTACCCGCTTCTACTCTTAGATGATAGGGCTTTATAAAATGTTTTTCTTTTAAACAAAGGCTCTGTTTAAAAATTATAATGACATGCTTGGAAAACCCTGGTCTAGAGGATAATTTAATTTTAAGAATATTCAATCAAATCTCATTTTTCAGATAGGGAGCTGAGAGCCCAGAGAGTGGGTAGGACTTGTTCAAGGTTGCCCAGTGAATTTGTGTAGAATCAGGTTATTTCTTTTGACTCCTAGTCTAGTGCTCTTTACTACACCCACCTGACCCAGGTTTAGAGCCTTAACAAATTCTCTAGAGTAAAGAGGGCAGCAAGCTTCTGCCCACCTACCACCCTTTCTCTGTGTCTGGCCTATCTCCTGTTGGCAGCCCACAACTGGAATTTTTTAATAATTCATGTTATGTTAATTATGCCAGCTCATGTCTCTGCTGTATTCTATTAAGAAATCATTTGTTGTTTTGTCAATACTCCTGGATGCAGAGATGAGGCCTCCAGTAAGCTTTGCTCACCCTGGCAGCAGTACTGGGCCCTCTACTTACAGAACTACTGGCATGAAGTGGTTTCTTGGAGACTCGAAATAGGACAATCTTTTCTTTTGTTTGTAGTCAACAGAAAAGCCTCTGTTCTCTCATTAAACAGAGCTCCTCCCCCTCCCCCTTACCTGCTTTTCTGTTTTCTTTCTTTCATTCTTGTTTAAACTGTACATAAACTTCTTGTTATTAAAAGTTTCGTGTTCCAAAGTGGAAGGGCAGGGATTTTGCTATGTTTTTGTTCACTGATGTACCCCAGGTATCTAGAAAAGTGGTTAGCACATTACAAATGGTCAATAACTATTTGTTGAATGAGTGGATGCATGAACAAACAAATGAATGGATAAGATCTGGATAAATTTATACTGAAAATTTGATGTGAGAGAAGTAGCTGTGGAATGGACCATCTGCTCAAACTTTATTACAGTACAGAGGGCTGAGAGTCAAGAGTCCTGGCTACTAGTCTTGACTGGAGTAAAGAAATGCAGCAGAGAAATAACTTGCCAAGGTCACCTGTCCAGACAGGCTATGTAAATTAGATGTCAGCTGTGGTCCCCATTGTTTGTGACTCAAATGAAATTAGTTTGGCTCCCACCCCATGTGCAGTGGGAACTATAAATCCCTTTCAAACAGAG
>NW_005324264.1:0-1494 GCF_000412655.1 Myotis brandtii | reverse complement strand
AAAAAAAAAAATTAAAGAAAGCAATTTTTAGTAGAAAAGGAATGGCATGTGAACCAGAAAATGCACATGAATATAAATATTCACAATTTCTCTGGGTCTTCTATACTTATTGCTTATTTACTGATACACATGTTAACAATGCAAAATCCACTATATTGTATCAATTGTGTATTCTTTATTAGTGGCAGAGTGAGGACTGGAATTTAGGTCTACTGAGAAGTGCCACATTCTTTGAAGATGGCTTGATAGCTGTATGTGCAGTTTTAATCTCTATATTTATTGCGGGAGATATTTTATTCATGGTTTGATTCCTTTACTTCTTTTTATTCAACCTTAAATCACATTCATTTGTAAGGAAAAAATTCTTAACACAAACATACAAAACAGAGTCTAAGAATAGCAACCAGAACAAACTCTGCCCTGATGAATTGGAAAGGAGGAACTCAAAATGATGTTAGTTCAAATGCATCTCTGTTATTTTGTTTATTATATTGGCTCCACTAGAAAGCTTTCCCTCTGTGTGTGTTCCATGTCCACCTCTCCTTTGGAGCTAAGATCCAATATGACATCTCAATGAAGCTTGCCTAGATTCTGTAGTAATAACTTATCGCTTTAAAATGGTTACAGCGCATTTTTCTCACCTATATGTGCCTACTACACACTTTCGGACATTTTAGTTGAACAAATAAGACTTTTTCCCCTTCAACTGAATTTTAGACTTATTGAGAGTGAAAATTAAGTCCTATAGACCCCCACCTCTAAGCCATTTAACACTCAATGAAACATCTCATGAATAATAGAGGTAGTTCTATGTTGGAAGTGGGGAGGCCCAATCTGATAGACATACATATACAAGATTTGTCTCAGCTAAATTACATAAAATCACTACAGTAAACTGGTACATTTTTCTAAGGTTTCAAAGTAAGAAAAATACTTTTAATGATTCCTTCAAAAATCATATAGCCTTTAAATTCTGTAACCAAATATATTTGAAATGAAACTGCTAAAAGATAAATGCATCCCCCAAAAATGATAGATAGCAAGAAGGAGCAAGAGACATGACACAGAGCTAACTCAGGTGAGAATGATCATGATAAAAGTTTGATTTTCTAGACTCTGTGTTTGAGGCAGAAGGAAAAACACCGTTAGATTGCAGTGCAATCAGCCGGAGGTTTTCAAGGTTTGTGTGGCGAGGACCACCATTCGGATCCCCCAGAAATCACTTGCACAGGATGAAGACAGCTGCTGTGAGCACTGGGACTCTGCCCCGAGTCATGTTCTTGTCCTGCTGCTGAAACAGTCGGCCTGGCAGATTGTCACAGTCCTTAACCAAAGGCAGACACAGAGGCCGTGGGTAAGTAGTCCAGTGGTTTGGCTTGTGAGGGATAAACCTGAGGTAGGTTCTACCTCCCAGAATTCCCGGTCCAGACAGACTCCAGTTGTCCTTGATGACCCTCGCTTGATGGCACAGCCTTTGCGCCCTTCTCTCCTGTC
>NW_005324263.1:0-1494 GCF_000412655.1 Myotis brandtii | reverse complement strand
GAAGGTCTGTTATTATTCAAAAAATACCAAACGAATAATTACAGCATCCCTGACTTTTGCTGTTACAAATGCCCAAGACGTCTGAAACGTTCACATGGTGGTTCTCACGCGATCTTCTCATCCCTCTGATGTAAGTACACAAAGAGCAGACAGCCCGCATTCCTTGTAGACTGAGTAAACTGAAACACAGGGCTATGTGCCTTACCTCTGTTTAGAGAGCAGGCTTTTAACAGTATTAAGGATACATTTACACCTCCTTTTGCAATTTGCCTGTTCTTTATATTCAACTTTACTATTTATGTTAATAATGCAATTAATGCATTGAATGTAGAATGACACTTACATAGTGCATTTATGTAATTAGATTGTCATGCAATGACATCAATATCTAATTTCATCTCTTCGCTTAAAACTCACCCAATTTCTCAAAAGTTCTTGTCATTTAAAAATGTAATTGCATAATTCTGCTTTAAGTGGCAGGAATGGTTAATTTGGACACACACTGATAAAAAAAGGCAATGGGAGACAGTAATAGGGCAGTCAATGCTAAGTGAGATAGAACAATTGTGCCAGCAGTTGGGATGCCATATGGAAAAATGAATCCTGGTTTCATATCCAGGATGGAGAAATCTGTCACGGGTTATTTTTGTTGCATATTCATAACCTGATAAATTGTGTTAATTGCTAAAAGAATGAGGAGTCAAGCTCAAGAATGAATTTATTGTGATAGGAGTAGAGCATATTAAAAATAGCAATACCGTTTTAGAAACCTCTGTTTAAGAGTGTGTTTTTTTGTTTGTTTTTTCACTGGCAGGAGAAAAAAATTAACTTTATTTCTTCCCATTAAAATATATTTTCATATGTGTTTTTCACATTTATAATATGTAAATCTGAAAAATCTTGAGTCATTGAATGTGTATGTACTTTTATCTATTACATAAATAAATAGGTATGGGGTAAAGTTATAATATTAAATGACAAGAATGTTGGGCAATTTTCTATACTATTATTTTAGAAAGTGCTACCTGCTGTATAACTCCAAACATAAATAAAATATTTTTCTTTTATATATTTTTTGGCTTTGTTATTGATAGCTTTGCACAAAACATAGGTGTAATTAAGATTTGAAGGCCATACAAATGTGGACACATTAATTTTTTACTAACATTTCTAATCCCTGCCTTTTGAAACTCCCCATATTCAGGTCAAATGTAATTTAAGATGATCAATTTTGCATACAAACCACGAATGCTCTTTTCAATGATAGTGTTCAGCAAATTATAAGAGGCAAGTTTAAGAGAACAAAGACAAAAGCTACTAAACAAAGAGTTCCTGTGATGTTGCTTTTAATAGACAGAAATAAATAGAAAACTTTGTATTATAATGACTAGACTCTGTAAAAGGTGCCAAACTGAACACTAACAGAAAGCAGCATTTTGGATACTCTTTAGCAATTATCCAAAGCTTTGGTTTGATTTGCTTAGATAATCCATA
>NW_005324262.1:0-1494 GCF_000412655.1 Myotis brandtii | reverse complement strand
TTAAGGCATCTATCTGCTAATTTTAAAAATGAAACTAATAGCAGTACTGGCTCAGGGTGAGGATTTAGTGGGATAATGCATGTACAGTGATTAATTCAGCACCCAGGCTGTAAATGTTCAACAAATGTTAGCAATGATGATTGCAGTTTTTATGAGTTTACCCGTAGCCAGTTCAGCTTACTATGGGGAACTTCACTTTTCTGGAAACTGTATCAAGTAAAGGAGAATATAATATAGGAATCAAGGTAATGTATATCTAGTCTCTTGCCCTAAATTCACCTTCTCCTTTTAGCTGTTATCTACTAGCCTCCCAGATGGCTTCTCACAAATCGTGTGCTCCACACCTCATCTACCATCATCTTCTCTATCCTTCCCCTCACTGTCATCCTACAGCACCTTCATGGACGATTCCCAAAAGTGCATTGTTTTGAACCAAAATCATCTACTCTAATCTTCAGCTCATTTACATGGCAAAGCTACTGTGTTTCCATTAAGCCCTCCTCCTAAAACTGAATTCCCACAATTCATTAGTCTTCTGTATCTGTTCATAACCTTCCTACTTACTAAAGAGCCATGGTAATTTATTACTTTAATTCATGTACTCCTAATTTCAAACATTTTTTACTGGGGCCTTAGTCTGACCTAGGTACTCTCCAAGGTGCTGAAACACTTGGAGCAACAATAGTGTTTCATAAACACAATGTCTCCACGTATAATTTATTAACCCATAATTCTAGGTCACTTGTTGTATATGCTATTTTTAAACTGCTAAGTCCCACTTGAGGAAGGAAAAACATCTAGGAGTTGCTAATTATCTCCATTACAGATTATTATTTATAAATGCCTGTTCCTTTGCACAACACAGCACTCATCACGCACTGAGTTGTAACTTTCTATTTACGTAACTGTCTCCTAACTAAACTTAGAGATCCATATATTGTTTTATATGTCTCTGTACCCCTGATTCAAACCTGGTTTAAAGTACAGATTCAATTAGTTTGTGTTAAATTTATGTCAGTTAATGTGTTCCTCATTTTCAACCTTGTAACTAGTCTGATTGCTGATTGGCAAATCCATTATTCATATTTTTTAACCTTTTCTTTTTCTCTCTGTAACAGTCCTCCCAGCTTCTCTTTCAAACTTTACTGCACCCTTCACTCCATCTTCACTTTCTCCAGAAGAATTCGTCTCATGTTTTATCAAAGGTGTTCATACTTTTTATGTGAGTTTCCTTGAGTTCCCTTTAACTTGCTTTGACTGTCACTGTCCCTCACTACTCCCACCATTATGGGAAGCAGTGGGAAGGTTCACGGGGTCCCTCTTCCTCCCAGATGCTCCTCCATCTGTGCTTCCTACTGGGCCCTAGGTCAGTCACCTGCAATATAGCACAGGCTACAAAGAAATTTATTGAATTTAATTGTCAAGTGCCCCCTCACCCCCAAGAGTCTTTCCACAGGACTGACCTTAAACCAACTAAAGTTCTCCTTGTCTCTG
>NW_005324261.1:0-1494 GCF_000412655.1 Myotis brandtii | reverse complement strand
TTGGCTTTACAAAGATGAATGTTACCCTCTGATTTCTTAAGCAACCTCATTAATGAATATTTACTGGGACCTGACTGATGACGTGGCCCTGGTCTGGACACTATGGATTAAACACCCGCTATCTCCATGCACTCTGTTGAGACAGGATTGCCTGCATTTTCCCAAATGAGCCCACACTCACATCTTCCAGGGAACAGTATGAATCATTTACAACAGTTAGCACTGAAAAGCACAGTGGATGTGGTAGCATTTATTATAAAACATACTCATTTGAAGCAGTAATTGTTCTGCTACCAGGGCACAGCCCTTTATAACATCCCTTAAACAGTTTTTTTATGAAGATGGAACTTTAATTTTTCAGTAGCTACCAAGTGCAATGCTTGAGTACCTTTCCTCATTTGTTTTTCATCATGAATCACTACCCAGAGGCGATCATTAGCTAATTTGCTGATTTATGGTTGCAGTTTATGAGCGTTAAACAATGCTAAACCATTTTTGTTCCTTCCTCGGTGTACTGGCAGATGAAGAATGTCTGTCCTTTATATTGTTCGCTGTGTAAAGAAAATGCACCTCGCCCTATGTGTTCCTGGCTCCTATGACATCTGAAATTGCTGCCTTATTACTTTCCTGCTGGATCTTAACGGAAAGCAATGTTTACCTAGCTCCCCAATCTGAAAGCTGCTAAGGTTCTGCGTGCTGCCACCTATGACAAAACAAGGTCAGAACACCAGTTTAGCATGGGAATCTAATAGTTATTACTTATGCAGTTTTCTAGTGACATACATATTGAAGAGCAAAATTGGTTACCGCTGGGTAGGCTGGCAGGACCTGGCATCGTAGCGGTGTGATACATGTTTTGCTTATTCAATGAGACACAAACATTCACATTCAAAACTTGTTTTGAATAATGACAGTCTATACTACTTTTGCATGTGTGACCCAAATCTCACAGTAAAGAGTAGGAGGATTTCGAAGGCATTCTGGGACTGACCTGGTAGCTGTTTTACAGTCTGAAGAGCTAGATAGGCCACAGTGTGAAACAGCATGGAGTATGTTTCTAAATTTGCAGAAAAAATACACATTCCGGGCAAACAATAACAAGTGCTGGCAAGGATTTGGAGTCATTGGAACGCTCAGACGTTGCTGGCAAAAATACGAAATAGTGCAGCTGCTTTGGAAAACATGGCAACTCCTCAAAGAGTTAAACACAGTTTTAATATGACCCTGCAATCCCACTCCTAGGTATATACCCATAGAATAGAAAATGTAGATCCACATGAGAACTTGTACACAAACATTCATAGCAGCATTACTCATAACAGCCAGAAAGTCAAAACAACCCAAATACCATCAACGATGAGTAGATAAACACAATGTAGTATATCCATGTAATGGAATAATGTTCAGCCATGAAAAGGAATAGAGTACTGAAACGTGCTACACCATGGATAAGCCTTGAAAACACTATGCTAAGTGAAAGAAGCCAGACACAAA
>NW_005324260.1:0-1494 GCF_000412655.1 Myotis brandtii | reverse complement strand
GGGTTCACAGGGCCACATGGGCGCTGCTGGGATTGGAGCATTAACAGGCCCTGGTGGCCAGACAGTTGCGTTTTGAGTAATGACTCGTGCCTGGCCAGCCGTGTGCTGGAATTCAGCATGTCCGTGCCTGGCTGCGTTCCGGGGGGGCTGGGGAACAAGTGCCGAGGCGAAAAGATCAGGGACTCGGGCCCTGTTTCTTAGTTCTCAAGGGTCCACATCGCCATTTTGATTAAAATTCTTAAGAATTTGTATGATGTGATCTATGTTATCTGGGTACCCACCTTGTGACCTGGGACAGCTGTTAAATCCTTTGATGGTGACAGTGTGTTTGATTGCTCATGTTTGCTTCAAGGGAGGCCCAACACAGCCACGGCCCACTGTACGAAGGAAGTTTATTGTGGTTGCTTTAGTCCAGATGGAGAAAGTGAGGACAGAACAAAGCACATGCCGGTGGGCAGCGCCAGAGGCCTAGGCACCGTTTGCTGGTGGCCAGGGTCACATTCATATGGCAACCACTCCTCGGCTTGACACATGGCAACGGGCTTGAGTTTGTTGGCAATAAGTGTGCTGGGAAATAAGTGAAGAGATTGTTAAGAATTAGGATTAGGAGGGTAAGAGCCTATTTCAGGCAGATTTTAGTACCACCTTCCAGCTTCCCGTGAGCAGGCCAGCTCGCCAGAGTTACCAAGTAATCCCTCATTAAAATCGGTGCTGCGGGCTTATGTGCAGGGTATTGGGTTTGTATAAAAGCTGGTTATTCGCGCAAACGAAGCCTTTAAGTTATTATGCCACTTTTTTTGCAGACATCTGTTTGTAGGCACTCACTCTTGGCATTGGCATGGATCAAAATACAGAAGCAGAATTGGCCCAAGGCCACGTCTCTCTATTATTAAACCCCATTCTTGGCAATTTAACTTTAGGAAAACCCATCATCCAATTTTGTTTGTATTTCATTTGCAAATTTGTTTTGGTTTTTTACATGTTCAGGAGTGATAAATATGAGGAGTCTGATTTTTGTTTCTATGTGTTTGTTGAGCTCCTATTGTGTGACAGGCATGTTCTAGGTACTGAGGATGTGGCAGTGAAGAGAACAGGCAAAATCATTGCTCTCATGGAGTTTATCATCCAGAGAGTAAAATAGATGAAAAAATAAACAAAAACCAACCAAACAACAACAAAAGACTCATCCACAAACAATGAGTAAAGACACAGTAGAGCATTAGGTGGAGATAAGACATAGTTATCTGGGTAAGGAGATCGAGCCAATGAGTGGCCCTTAGAACCGAGTGTCAGGACAGGTCTCTCTGAAGAGGTGGCATTGCCCAGACGCCTGAATGAAGCCAGCTGATCAGGAGGACAGAGTTCTGGCTCAGGGAACAGCAGGTACAACGACCCCCTGAGATGGGGATGTGGTCAGTATGTATTGTTTTAATTATGATGTGAATAAAAATTATCAATACATGATATCACTCATTTATGGAATATAATGAACAA
>NW_005324259.1:0-1494 GCF_000412655.1 Myotis brandtii | reverse complement strand
CATCAACCCTGGCCGATGGATGGCCACCACCCCTGTCTCTCAGTGAGGTTGGTGTCTCCCATCACTAGTGCTTTCCTTGTTTTAGGGAAAGGACTGACCTCTGGGGTATCCTGGGAACATTCTGGCCCCTTTGGTTACATATAATAAAGCTTGTTTAGTGGGCCCACCTGAGACCTTTCTCAAAACTTTGCTGAGGTAACTCGGCCACCTCCCTCCTCATTTGTTGTATGTCAGGAGCGCTCATGCTTGGCTGCAGTTAAAATCACCTGGGGAGTCATAAAACTACTGATGTTTGGCCTTATATCCTGAGATTCTGAGTTATTTACAAAATATTGAGAAGTTTAAGGGTCAATATTTTTTAAAAATATCTCCCCACATGGCTTCAGTGCACAGCAATATTTGTGGATTGCTGCTATGGGCCATCTTTCTGCACCCCCTCCCTTTCCCAGAGCCTCTGATCGCTATCCCAGCAGCATGCTGAGACTGGTTCTATATGTCTTTGCCAGGACATTAGTCAGTCCTGTGAGCGTCCCTGTATCAATAAGCTCTCCATTATCCAGCCTTATATTCTGCATCCTGTTCCAGCACCTTTAAGATCCATTCCTAAGTCTGTTCCCTCAGCTCCTACTGACACAGAGTAGGCAGCTTCTATTGATCCCTTGGCAAATGATCCCTTCTTGGTTGTGAGGATAGACTGCCCCTCTTGGGCCATGGTGAACTTGACACTAATAATTGGCCTAGGAGCTGTGTGAGAGAGATGGGGCATGTATTACAAGCAGCAAATAACGTTTGATAGATGTGCCTCAGAGGTGAGGCCTCTGCTTCACCCTTAAGCAAGGGGAGAGGCCCGAGGATTCAGGGAAAGTGGGTGACTCAAGGTCTGAGTATCTGCCTAGGTGTCTCTTCATAAGCATCCTATTCCTTTATCAAGGCCCAACTTGAATTTACAAGATTTGCCAGGGATGAGAATTTAACATCCCTTATAATTCTACTCTTTGTCCTAATCATATAATGGGCCTGATTTTTAGTTCCAAATGCTGAAATGTGTTGCACAAGATACAGCAAAGTTGAAGGTAAGATGCAGGAAGGTATCAATTACATACCAGAAGCCATATCAACATGATCTCAAAGTCTGTTTTGTCTGAGAAGTTATTATGTGTACACAAACTGGACAATATCCTTTTCAAGTGACTATCTCAAATATATCAACCCAAATTTGTAGTTCCATCAATGTGAAAGACAATCCCTAAACACATTGGATTATTAATATACTTCCATCAGTATTGATATAAAGTAGACGAATCAGTAACGATTTGACCACTACAATAAATAAACTGAAGCAGGTATATGGAACCACGCCCAGTAAATGCAGAACACATTCAAGCACATGGGGAACTTTGGTAAAAAAAAAAAAAAGGCAAATAAGCCCTACTCGGTTTGGCTCAGTAGATAAAGCATTGGCCTGCCGACTGAAGGGTCCCAGGTTCGATTCTG
>NW_005324258.1:0-1493 GCF_000412655.1 Myotis brandtii | reverse complement strand
AATGCAAGGATATATGCTCTTATGCATCTGGCTTCCATCCATGTTGGTCCATTCATCAGCCATTGTTCTTTTCCATTATTGTGTAGAATTCCATTGTGTAAATATGCCACTTTTTTTTTTCTTTGCTATTGATGAACATTTGGGTTGCTTTCCAGTTTTTGGCTATTTTGAATAAAACTGCCATGATTGCTCTCGCACGTGTGTTTTGGTATGTATACTCTTTTCCTTGGGAATGTGCCTAGAAATGGAATTACTATAGTAGATACAGCCAAACAATTTTGAATCAACTACACTTCCACCTGCAAAGTATGAGCACTGCTTTACAACTTTGCTAGCCCATAGGTCCTGGGATCATAAACTCTATGCTAAATATAGGAATGAAGAAAAGATGTGAAATAAGCATAGAGAGAATAACAAAATAACTCTATTTGGAAAGTATGGTAGGATTATTGACATGAATAAATATCCACTGAAAATTTCATGATCCTAATTTTAAGGGATAATGAATGTCCTGACTATATAATTCTCTCCATAAAAATTCATCTGCCTGATTGCTGCTTTAGGTTGTGGGGTTAAACAGGGTGTTTTGGGAAAAGCAAGTAGAGCAAATTGAGTCATTTGAAGCACTTAACACCTTGTAGCTAGGAAGTTTGTAGATGGTGGCAGTAAGGAGAAAGGATGCATGTTTCAAGAGTGGCCATTGCTATATTTTGGACTGTTATAGGTTTCTTTTTCTTTAAGAACTTCAATATCTCCTTTGCATCTTTTAACACTTGCTTTAGATATATTTTAGAGAGTCTGCATATTTATGGTATCTGCAAGAAACTAGACAATCACAGCAGATACAACTGTAGTAATATAACATTGCTTATCCAACAGTATCTCCTCTTTGGTTTTTATGTTGCTTGCACTTTTTATCAGCAAAGCCATTATTTAATATTCTTTGTAAAATTTTACATAGTTGAAAGCTTGCATATTCTATAGTATATCCATTATCTTTCTTTCAAAACTTTTAGAAACATAAAAGGAGATAATATTACTATCACAAAATTCTGACTCCATGTCATCTCATATTTGTTAAATCTATAGTTCTACAATTTGGAAAGTTTATTGAGACTTCCCTCCAGACATGCACTGCTTTTTCATATTCTACCTACTAAGCAGGCTTATCCATGGAATGTCTTTCAGGAAAAAAAAAGATAGTCTTATTTTTTTAAAATCTCAAAGTAGTTCAAGATTTTAGAGAAAATCAGCTTTTTTAAAAAATCATCATCTTGGGTTTTCATCATCTTTTTGCAAATAAGCTTGTTAAGAGGATATCTGTATATACGTGTGTGTTTATAGCTGTGCACTGTAAAAAGTTTCACAATTCTATTGATTGGGCCATCCATTTTAATAACATTTGTTAATCTCATTCCGTAGTATTATTGACCAAGAACTTTGATTAGACTAGAGTTACTTTTTTTTAATTGTTTTATTGCTTAAAGTATTAC
>NW_005324257.1:0-1493 GCF_000412655.1 Myotis brandtii | reverse complement strand
ACTGAAAAGTAAATTGAAGTTCTGCCTGAATTATTGTAATTGTCACTAAAGTTATGCAAATTTTATCAAATAGTTTTATTGTCTATGAAGTTTTAAGTATATTCTAGTATGCATGAAAAATATGTTTGGTGTTATTGAAAAATCATTAACTCAGCAACCACTTTATAGGTTTGAGTACTTCATGATTATTTACAATTATAACTGTCAAGGTAAACATTGAAAATAATAACTTCATAATGTGGTAAAAGCTAACTATTGATATTTATTCTATTTTAAAAGTATAAAAATATAACTTGATTTGTTTAAAGAAAAAATTTTTTAAAGGCCACATATTTAAGCATAGGGAGCAGTTGAATGGAAAAGTCAAAACTGTACTTTCAGGCCTGTCATTCAGACAGACTTAGGTAACTGGTTAAATTACTCTTTATTATCAATTTTCTATGGAAATAACTTTGTACTTTTAAAAAGAGAAGAAAATCCTGAAATAGCTTCCTTTCATAAGTGTGATCACTTTCCTGATTCCACAAGCAGAAACAGGTACAATGCAACCAGCTAATGACAGCTGAGTAGACTTAAAACTATGTCTGAACACTGTACAATCAAATTATGCAGTAGCACAATAGCCAAAAATTAAACCAACACATAAATGCCACTTATGCAATATTATTAACACAAATAAAATGTACACCTACAGTACTGTGCATTAAAAATAACTTCTCCCACATCAAATAGTAGTATTTTGCTATGCCAATCAAATTAAACCACTGGAAACAAACAGAAAGAAAGCAATTCTATAACAAACCTTTGAAAATTATGGCATTTATCATGTTCAAAACAGGTTAATTACAGTTGTAAACAAACATCCTTCCAAGTTGTGGCTTTTGTTTTCTGTTCTTTTCTTTTCTGTGCTGAGAATGTACTCAACACAAACATTCTGCAATCTAGCCATAAAACCCTTTTCTACCATCCTATGTGAATTAAAAGGAGAAAAACAAAAACAAATCAAATATAGATACAGAAAAATAGATATAGGGATAGATATATATTCAGTAATTTCTCACTTAACATTGTCATAGCTTCTGCAACTTTAAGTAAAAGACATATAACGAAACCAATATTACCATAAGCTAACTGATATAAACAAGAGTTAAGTCCCTATGGCACCTCAACAAAATAACAAAACAACATTACTCAAGGACCTGATGTGTGTGTATGTGTGTGCACGTGCATGTGCGCACACACACATGCACTCGCATAAATCTACATCTCCACAAATAATCCTACCGGACCCAGACAAATTTATCTGTATTGATTTTAAGCAAAGGTAAACTAAGTCCTCTGCCTAGAATGAGAGTGTAAAAATTCTGGTGAGAAGTGTTTATAGAAAAAGTTTATACACTTTTCCAAGCCTGAATCATGAAGAAATAGAAAATATGAATAGACCAATTACTAATAAGGAGACGAAATCAGTCATCAAAAACCTTCCAAAAAAA
>NW_005324256.1:0-1493 GCF_000412655.1 Myotis brandtii | reverse complement strand
GGCTATGGCAGACTGACCTGCCCATCTGATGCCAGCGGTTCCTCAGCCTCCCTGCAGGTTCAGAAACACTCCAGAACTTTTACTAAACCCCCCTCTCTCCCGTGACCCAAGCCAGCTGGGGACAGACATTGCCGTCATCCAACCCCATGACTACCTTTTTCCAGGCCCCCGGGACCAGCCAGTGCCCTTCTGAAAGACAGAGACCCTCTGGGGGCCCGTCCTCCGTCACTGCGGCCTGAGACTGGGCCCAGCAGCCGCCCCTTCCTCCCAGGGTGGCAGCACGGGAAAGTGCAGGCGAGGGAGGCAGTGCCCGGGGCAGGGACCTCCGTCACGTGACATATAACGGAGTACCCAGTGAGACAGCGGGTTCTCCACCCCAGGGACCTTCCAGGAACCCGGCTGACCGCATTTCAGAGCTGCACGGAGATGCACTGAGAGCGTGTGGTTGACAACATCAACGTTTCGCTTTGTTTTCAATTCTGAGATCCTCAGAGTCAACTCTGCCACAGAAAGTGCTTAGGTGGGTGCCGAGGGGAAGCGTGATGGGAGGAGCAGTTGCTGTGCAGTGTGAGGAGCTGTGACAAGGACATATCCCCGTGATGCTCTGAAATACCGGGCCAGACTCACCCTCTCCACGTCTGCGCGGGGACAGGCCTGCGTTCTCTCCCACTTCCCTCCCGCCTCGCCCTCTGCCGCCTGCCCTGCCGCCAGCTCACCTCCCTGTGACTGTTCGTCTCCCTCTGAGACCCTGGAGCCTGTCTCCCTCCTCTCTCCTCTGAAATCCACCGTCTCTTCTCCATTAAAGAAACATCTTCCTTTGACCTTCCTGCCCCTTTGTGTCCTTGACTGCTGAAATGGGACGTTTTCCTCTTCTGTCTTAATTTGGGGGCCTCTGATCCTACCACTTCATTGACTCTGCTTTTTTGGGGTCACTAATTAGCTCATCCTGGCAAAATTCAAATGACTTTCCTCTAGAAAGTCAAATCCTCCTTTGAGCCGTCCTCTCTCCCACCTCTGCCCTCCCCACCGTGTGACTTCCTTGTTCCACGCTCAGTCAGCCTCGCCCCACAGCTCATCCCCCTTCCGGGCGGTTTCTTACCTCTTCCCCTCCTCTCGTTTAACGTCAAGGGGCCGCTGTGTCAGACATCTACTTGGGGAGCCTCACACACTCGCCTGGTTATAACGCTTTTATGCAGAAGCTGTTTGAATGTAAGTTTTAGCCTCCACCTCCCTTCTCTCTGATCCCTTCATCAGTAGGTCTCCCCTGGAGAGATCAGCAGCCACCAGAACGTGGCTCGCTGGAGATAAGACTCAGCTCAACCATCTCCTGCTTCTCAGACACGCACATCATTAAACATCCTTGGGAGGTTCCCTGAAGGGCGAAGGGCGGTCAACCTTGGACCTGCCCCTCCCCCCACCACCCCCGGGCCTAATTCCTCACCACACCCTGCGGTGCCTCTTTTTTAAAAAATATATTTTTTTTTATTGATTTC